>NW_025109954.1:295804-381938 GCF_011392965.1 Frieseomelitta varia | reverse complement strand
TTTTTTACTCCGTTCCAAGTAAAGTACCCAAGTTTTGTACTTTGTCAATCGTTGACTGCGTTGTCACCTGTTTGAAACTTACTAGAACAGTAGTGTTTCTCCTTTTTTCGAATTTATGAAGAAGAGGACAGGTCCGTCGTGAGACCCAGTCGTCCCAGACAATTCGCCGGAAGCAAGAAAAGAGAAGACAAGTGGCGAGCAAGTCGCACGGAATCAGCGTTGCGGGAAGGAAATGGCGCGTGCATACACACGGCGTCCAACGCGGTTGCTCGTAATTGATTTCCACGGAGCGTCGTCGCGCGTCGCTCGTTAATCATAAATCCAAGCTCACGCCTATCCGAGTAAATTATACGCCGGTATCGACGAGCTGGAACGGACGAGCAAGCAGGCAGGCAAGCAAGCAAGCAAGCAAGCAGGCAGGCAGGCAGGCAACCAACCAGCCAACCAACCAACCAACCAACCGACCAACCAACCAAGCAAGCAAGGTAGACACAAGCGAGGGAGAGCACGACTAACCAGTCGACTCTCTCTCTTCGAGGTATCATCGATTCCTCGGATGCGGTTGAACGGCGTGGCGAACCGGCGACATTGAAAAGTTTCGCGGGGGGTTATATATCCTACGGGCTGTCGGCGGCTGCCAATGGGCCGAGCCAACTCGCCGCTACCTGCTAATATACCTGTTCGTCTCGGCGCAAGTGATTCCGTCGATGAATGGACAAGTTACTCAGCAGTCTTGTTACTCACCAGCCTGCTATAACGCTGCGTGTTAGCTATTGAGCAACGAGTGTTTTGTTGATAGATAAAGAGACGAAGGAAGGGGGTGAAACTTTTTTTTCTCCAGATGATGAGATGGATGATGAATGATGATGATGATGATGATGATAATGATAATGATGGATGAGATGTTTATTACGTAATGGAATAACGAGCGGATTGAACTTAACCGTTGATGACCTCGTAGTATAATCTGTCTCTTTGGAAACATATCTGAACAAGATTGATCATGCGCGATATTCGTTATTTGAATGTTTGATATTTTCGAGCAATGAAATTCTTCTTTCTTCTTGGATCTGCCCTGACAATTCTGAAAATTTATTCATATGATGAATTGTATAAATCAACGATTTGTTTACAGATCAGAACGTGAATAGAAAAATTAATAATGAATAGTTAAATTAAATTAATTAAATTTATCTCAAGGAAAAGAAGTCGATGATTTCTTTTATAAGGTTCTTAGATATCGTACGATACCAAAATACCAAGAGTTCAAGTATAATTAAGATCACCGTACTATAGCCCCTTGAATTATCAATATGTACGTTGCGAAAATACACGCTGTTCTAATTTCAATTTTCACTGTTTCCAAGCGATATAATCGACTTTAGCAGAGAGAAGTAGCCGATTTTTATCAACACGCCACTGTATCCTAAATCGTTCGGGCGAGCGTTTTTTCGTCGTGATTCGATGGAGCTTTTTAATCTCGTTTTCGACGGTTCGCAGGAAGTAGCGTCGCGTGTCGGACGGGGCTCGGTTGGCCCGCTGGAAAATTGATTTTCCATTAAGAGGCGTATAATTCGTACGCCGATCGGTTCAATTTCGATTTCCGATAATTAATCAGTGTTTGCCTGCTCAGTTTTCTCCGCTGCCCCCGACTTAATCGTTCATTTCGAGGATTCGATCGTTCAAGGAATTAACACGTCGTGTACTCAATCGCGCACGGAGATTTAATCTTTTCTCTTTCTCTCTTTCTTTTTTTTTTTTTTCTTCGTTTGAAGAAATTCGACAAATGGAGGTACGAGAGGATCGTTTCACCCAGCGAGATCGAAATCGATCAATTGTCGCCGGTGAACCGGGGATTAAAGCTCACCTGTGATTTCGATGAAATCGTTTCCTCTTCGCGCGAACCGCAACGATTTTTTAACGACTACCAGTCGTGCTTTCGGAAAAAAAGAAAAAAAGAGAAAAAAAAAAAGAGGAAAAAGACAATACCACCGATATTTGTTCTCACGCAAACACCGACGCCAACGGTGAGTTTTGCGATAAACAAACTCGAGACCGACAACTTCTTTTCCATCTCGTTGCGATTCGTTAACTGATAGATACGTTTTCCGTCTTTCTAATTTCCAATGTAACCAGAAATTCTCAAGTTTCGTATAAGAACATAAGATCACGCTATCCAAGTGAGATTTCTTTTGATATTAAAATTACACAAGATTATGAACTTTGACAATGATTATTCACTGTGTAATTCAAACTTTTTATTCCTTAACTCATCATAGAATAGAAACTTATCAATTGTCTCGCATTTTGATTTTTTGTTTGAATATTATAATGCAAAATTTTTCATCCTGACAACTCTCGTAAAAATATTACGACGAGATGCATGTCGTCGTAATTAAACAAAAATCTTTCATCTCTAATAAAATCTACCAAAGTCAGTTGATTCATATACACATACAAAATCTACCAATTCCTCTCTCAGTCCCTAAATTAGATTTCTTTTGATATTAAAACGTTACAAGACTCTTAATTCCTGCAACCATTGCTTTGCATAAAAATTCGTAATGAATTCACCCTCGTAAAAACCATCCTCTCCGACATCGAACAATTTCAGGATTTCTCAACTCGAGTCATTGCCCTTTTGGCTAAAAAATTGGGAAATCGAGTGACCTTGACGCATCTCGGTTGGCAAGTATACTCAACCGACGTCACCGCTTCCGGTTGCGATATTAACGCGGCGAAAGTTGGCGGAAGTTTCGACAGGAGAGATACGCCGGTCGAAGTGTGCCAAAGTCGAGGGCAAGATGAGAAAACAGCGAGGAAAAGCGGAAAGCGGATTCCCATCGACGACGAAAGTCTTTGACACGTCTCCGCAATGTGTTGAACATAATTCAACAATTGTCTATAATTACATCCTGAAGTGTGTATAAATAATTCTGTTTTCTAAAAATGAAACTCTTGAAACTATTTTGTGTCGTATCATTTCTCGTGATTATTGGTTAAATGCAGTACACACACACCGCCGTTCGTAAACACTAGAACACTTGCTGATTTGTGCAACAATTGATTGAACAGATCAAATAGAAAAAGGAAGCAGAATAATGAATTAATGATCAATAACAACCGATATAAATCCCATTGAAATTAACACTGTACAATATTATATATATATAAATAGAAAACAAAATACAAATATAATCGATAATATGAATACCAAAATTGCTGCAAATGATGAATAAACTACACGAAATTGATGCGAACGATGAATATCCGTAAAATTCCAGAAATAGAGATAACAATTCAAGATTCCACGTTCCGAATGATTCCTCAGGCTTTTATCTCGCTGCAAATGTCCTAATATTTATGAACGAGGGATATATATATATATATATATATATATATATATATGTATACATATCAACAAATCTATATGATATATACATTATATACATCTATATATTGGGGTGGGTGCGGAGCCATGGACTCAGAGGCATAGCAAGTGGAGCGAAAATCAGATTTGCTCGTTGTCGCCTCCACCCACGAGCATCGCCACCCACCTACCTCCGGTCTGCCGGCTCCATTCGAGCCACCCCCTCCCCCATCTACCACCCTATCGCTCGCCCCCTCTGGCCCCGTTACCGGTCCACCCTCGTCGCCACCCTTCTGCCCCGTGCCTCGAAAGCTCGAACGAGCACCGCCCTTTGATCCTGCCGACAGCTACCCTCCTCGACCCTCCACCGCCGACCTAACTCCATCCCCTACGGTCCCCAGGCCCTCCAACTAAACCATCCTTCTTCCCCTTGCCTCACCGCTCTCTCGCTTTCTCTCTCTCTCTCTCTCTTTCTCTCTTTCTCTCCATCTTTTTCTCTCTTCAGCAAACGTTCCGTTTCGTTTCCTTCGCCGATGAATTTTCTCGCGGAACACCCCTCCTTCTAGGTACTCCTTCCTCGTTTTCTTCCTCTGTTGGCTTGATTTGGTTTTTCTTGGAACGAAAAGGGTTTTAAAGTGGGTTTCAGAGATATCGTAGAGCTGGAACTGGGGATAACAAATAATACTCAGTTTGGTGATTATTAGTTCATATGACTTTCGTACAGTAGAAAATTTTTTTTCCTTTTCTATAATATCTTTTGTAAGAGAATAACGTTCTTTTTTTTTTTATGTAAGAGTTGAAATCATAAAAATGTATTTTCGCTGTTAGTGAAATAAATATTCTCCCTGTAAATGCGAAAAAGAAAGAGCAACGAGTCACAAAAATAAAAAGGAAGAAGAAGCATTATTGTCGTACGATTTCGCGGACCGTGTAGCACGAGAAATGACGAACGCAAACTCGCCCCGATCGGCGGCGTAGAAATTTCCATCGCGTTTCGCGATCGCGTCGGCGTCCATCGGATCGCCACGGTAAGGATTTTTCGCGAAAAATTGCTCGGTTCGGGAGTGGCGGTTGACGCAGTTTGCCTGGCTCGATTTTCAGCGCGGCAGCGTGAGCGCGCGCGCGGGGGAGTATTAATTTGCCGCGCGTCGCATTAACTGGTTTTTAACGAGCACGGAAATTGGCGGCGGCGGTGCGCGACGCGAGACGGTCGCGTTTAACAAATTAAGTTAATGCTGTTTTTGAATACATAAATAAAACGGCCTTTTAACCGGCCAATTTCACCCGCGCGCGCGTTTTCCACCCCTCTCTCGGCGCGCGTATTCCCCGGGAAAGACCTGGGGAACCCGGAGCCGAACAAACGGAACGGTGGAAAAAGAGCTGAAAGAAAACAAAAACCTTCCGGTTTCACCCTGTACACGCGTTCTAAAAACGACCAATTAATTGCACTGCGTAAATATTCTCCAAATATATCCCTTCTATAAATTGTTCCTTTAACTTTCGCCCCTCTGTTCTGTTCGTTCCGTTCTTACCGTCCCCCTTCCTTTCTCTCTCTCTCTCTCTCTCTTTCTTTCTTTCTTTCTTTCTTTCTTTCTTTGCCCCCTTTCGTGACGTAATACACGATGACAAAATCGGATTTTTTTTTTTTTTTTAGATGAAAGTTATAATCTGAACGATCTACGAAGATTGCGATGGAGCATTTAAAAATGTAATTAGCATTAGGCTTTAAATTGATTGATCATTTGAGAAAGTTAATTTTTACTTAGTTTTTAAAAGCATCTTTTTTGGAATACTTAGTAATTTTAATTGATTTGGTTAACAAAATATTTGAAGTGATTCGATGTTGTTTCAAATTATCTTTCCCATATCTAGTTTATCATTATTTTTTTTTTTTTTTCTTTTAAATAAGTGTTTTAAACAACTTCAAAAACACTTTATTAATACAGAGAAGGAGATGGAAATTCAATGATTTCCGTGGTTCTAAAATTATTTCTAGTAATTCCTATCTCGCAAAATCCGAAACGGACGAACCTCTTCAAAAATCACTGCAACTGGAACTAAAGTCTCCGATGCAGTACATATCCTTTCACCGACAAATTTCAATCTTATGGATCCCCTTTCCCAGAATCTCTTTAATTTGTTTAATTCCCGTTTGAAAAGGGAGAAGGAAAAAAAGTTCAAAAGAGGGAAAAGGGAAAAGGTAGCGAGGTGGGGTGGGGTTTTCGGAGGCAGGGTCAGAGCGTCGAGAGAGTGACCGAATAATTTCATTCTTTTTTCGACGGGAGAAGCTTTTAATACCCGATGGTGAACCGGTTTTTAAACGGACCGGCCTGAGTCAACAATGACATTTGCCGGTGAAAATGCGCGCGAAAAAAAGGGGTGGCCAGTCCACGGGTATTTAAATGGCCATTGGCAGATTACCGATATCGGCGTACTGCTTAGTTAAACGAGTTACCGCGAAAACTCAATACCAGCGCGCTGCTCGTGCACAGAGAGTGGCAGAGAGTGAAAGAGATACCAGGGACAGTCGGGGGTGGCCGACGAGTCGAAAGAGAAAGACAGAGACAGGACGTGTGTAACCAACGCTAGGAGGATCGAAGAGGCGCGATCTACGTGATGAAATCACATACCATCCATCCGTTAGCAGATCCCCGAAAAATGGCATTATTTAGGCACCATTTACCTGTCCGCGTGTTTAAAGTGAAATGAACCGATTGCGTCAAATATATACGAGAAATAAGGGTTTTATTTAGTGCTTTTAGGCTTTTCGGGATTGATTTACTTTCGGCACATTCTTTTAAATCATTATTTGATTGTGTACGTGGTAGATGATTTTTTTAGAACAACTTTGTGACAACAAATGACTTAATATAAACTTGCGAGATAATCAATACAACGACTGGACGATTCAATTGCGGAATTTGTAAGAATAGAAATGAAATGTAGAATATTATTTTTTAATATATTTTGTCTGCATAATGCGACAGGTTTGAACTTATTACTCGTATAGACTTGGTTGAGGAAGAACATTATTTTCATGCTGTTAAGGCGTACTGTTCATTTTTGACACTAACGTGAAATGACTACTCATGTGCACTACCACAAAGAATTAATCCCTCTTTTCCACCAGCCAATGTGTGAACAACGAGATTATGAAATCAATCAGTTGTCGAAGTTAAACAGCAAGTTATTAGATGAAGCGAAAACGATCTCTCGCTTGAAAAGAGTACTCTGAAAAATATCCTATATCCGCCATGTATTTCATACTGTTTCGAGCAAAGAGAACGGGACATCGAATAAAAAGTTACATTCATGAAAAAAAAAAAAAAAGGAAAAAGAAATTTTTTTTGTTTTTAAATTTCAAAGGTATACCATGAAGTTTAATTCCGTCAAAACGATCGCTGTAAAATGGAACCGGAAATTTCAACAATATATACTACGCGCTTGGGGGAAGGAAAAAAAAAAAAAGAGAGTGAACTCTGCCGAAACGACACGATTCGGCGAGCTGATTTGAAACCTCGCGCGCCGATAGATACTGTATGTTTCTGGTACAAAACCAATGCGAAAATCCTCACGCACTTACGTAATTAACGCGGCGCGATGGAAATTTGCATCGAGATCGGGGAGCGCCGCCGCACCGAAAAGAAAAGTTTAATACGTTTGTTGCGCGAGCACGCGAGCAGGCGAGAGCACACCTTTACATTAGTTTGCACAAAGAACTAGCTCGGATCAAACGCGCGCGCCAGTTAATAGAGGTTCGTAGCAATTACGGGCCGCAAGCTCGCAGGGTTTCGCTGCATTTTCGTTCACCGGAGATTTCCTTGACGCCGCCTGCCTGATAATCTTCTCTGTCTCTCTCCTTCTTCGTCGAACATCGCGAGAACGTCGCACAGATTTTTCAAAAAGCCGCGCTCTACCTATTTAATCCTATACACATTTAATTAGAGCAGATCCTAGAGCTGAGATCGATTTGAATACAATCAAGTACAATTGCAGAATTATAAAATAAACGTACCTTTCGATATAAAAGAAGTCTGATGTAATTTGAAGTATAAAATTAGTCGTTGTCCGAGGGATAATTAGAATTAAAATGATCCAAGTGATCATATTTCTGTTACCAAAAAATGTCTCGTAATTCTAAGATTTGTTCTGATTGGTCCTAGTGTTAAACGAAAAATTCTACCGTAGATTGTATTTTTCTCATAAGAAGAGGCTCCATTAGAGATGAATCTCGAGAGAAGATTTGAATAATAAAAAAGTCACGTTATCACCGATTCCATTAGTTTTCAAGATAAATCCACGTCACTTTTTGCAATCAAATGAATGGTCGACGAAGTTGACGAACTATAAAATTACACATATTTTCTATCTAAAAAGTACAAAGATACTAGCATGTAACTTGCAAACTAATCATACGACTCACTGCTTATCGAGGTATTTTCGCTCATTTTTACGAACGTCGCCTCGTGAAATTTAGCACCAACTCTCGGAAACACCCCGTACGTATGACGTCTCACACGCACGTGTGCGTATCTGCGTGTAGAGAAGGTTTCACGTTTCCCCGTAATTTTTCTTCGTGCATTTCCCTTTTTCAACGAGAGAACTCTCTCTCTCTCTCTCTCTTTCTCTGTCGGTTTCTCCCTCTTTCCCGAATCCCTTTGCATCGCCGGGCACGGAGGAGAGGCTCGACAAAGAGGAGAAACGGCGAACGGCGCGAAAAAGCGAGCGCGGTACGTGTATCCGGTTGGCACACGGCCGTTACACCACCGTAGGCGCGAGGCAAGCTGAACTGCGCCGTGCCGAGGAAATCTCTGTAAACGAAAATGTATTAAGCGCGGCCACCTAAGCTCGTAATTGCCACGAGGCTCAATTAACTTGCGCGCGTTTGATCCGGGGGCGGTCTCCCTCCGCCTCCGCCTCCCGGTTGTACGCCGTCAGACGGCCGCGATCTCGTTTCTTCTTTTGCTACCCGACGTTCCTCTTCCTCTGCCAGCTCCTCTTCTCTCTCTTTCCACCTCCCCCCGCCCCTCGTCCTTTTCATTTTTATTCCACGATTTCTACCCTTCTTCCTACGGCCAACGGAATTTTTCCCTGGAATTTTTGCGGCCGTCTATTTCCTGCCGCGGATTTCCAATTCTCCGGTTCTCCTTTTATTTTCGTTCTTTCTTTATTGCCTCTCTCTCTCTTATTTTTTCTTGCCTTTTGCGCTTGACACCGCTTGAGCCGATTGCGGAGATTTTTGCAAGGAATTGTTTCGGATTGCAGGTAGAATTGACTCGGAGGTTCGGAGGTAAAAGATGTAAATCAGTTCCTGGCCGATTTGCGAATGTTTTTTATAGTTCAAAGAAGCGAAGAATACTCATTTCAATGTAAGACAAATTTCTAATTGTGATCCAATCTTTTTACTTGGATTCGCAAAAGTCGTTCAACGACGTTCGACATCAGTGACATTAATATCCTTTGCCCATTCTTCCAAGTCTGTCGTTGGGTTTTGAAATACCCAACGCGCGTATACCAAAGAGAACCAAGGCTCGAAAGATAGTGAAACGACTAAACGTGAAAAGAAAACAGCGGCGAACGAGAGCAGGAACGAGAGCCGCGGTTTGAAAGAACGAACGTGGTGGGAGTTAACTGGCACTAGAGGCACGAAATCGAGAGAAGAATGGAAGAAACCAACGGAGGAGGAGGTGAAGGTGACGAAAAGTGCGAGAAACAGAAGTGGAGGGGAAAAAAGCCACGATTGTGTGCGAGTTTCGAGAAAAGGAAAAGAAAGAGGCGAGAGAGTACCGTGGCACGCGGTACGCGAAAACGGGGAGAAAGAGGAGGGCAGAGGGGATGGGGAATTGCGCGCGAGAGAGGGAAAAGGCCGCGGAGAAAAAGCACGCAAGAGGTCTAAAACCGACGCGGCAGAAACCTCGTTTACGAGGAGCCGCGATTTCGCAGATCAAACGCGGCAGCTACCTCTACCCTGTAGAAGTAGCTGATTGCTCAGCATCCGGGACACACCGTCGTCGCCGTCGTCGTCGTCGTCGTTGTCGATCCTCTCCTGCTGCCTCAACGCTTCAAACTTTCTTTCGGCGCTCGCATCGCGCCGCGAAACGCCCCGCTCTCTTTTGCGACGCGTGGCTTCCGGCGCCGCTGAAACACAGCTGCCGCTCTCAACCGTGCAACACCCGTGCTACCTTGCACGCCATGTTTAGAAAACAAAAGGGAAGCAACTCGCGCGCACTCGGCGAAAATCGCTTTGCGCCAACCCCGCGATTATAACTCGCGCCTGCTCGTGTGCAGCTAAATTAGAGATCGTGATTTTGAACATGACGCGTGGATGGAACGTGTATTAAGAAATTAACTACCGCGTGGGCGGTGTCATTCGAATTTAATTCAATCGCGTTAAAAATCTTTGCTGGAAGGAATAATATTTAAAATTAAATAGTTTTGGTGATACGATATACGTTGTTGTCACTTGAGGGTTGAAGATCCGTGCTTAATGAAGAAAATAATAATTGGAAAATAATTGACGATACATAAATTAAAAATTCGGAATCGTTATAAACGGTTGGAACGACTGACTAAGAGAAAGTATGTACATGAATTTCTCTTTTTGTTGTTTTTTTACGACAAGGCAAGCTATTCAATGGAGACAGTAACCAAATTCAGATTTATATTTTTCTAAACTAAATTCTAGATTGAACACTACAATTAAACGAATTTGATTTCCGAATGATTTAAAAAATTAATTTTCTTTAAAAATTTCATTCTGAAACTCCGACTCTTTTTAATTCATGAAATTCATATTCAATTCTGTACCATTCGCGTCGTTTCCAATTACAGTCTGCTAAACTTTATTCCTATTCTGTGTCAATAGTGTCGCGTGCTTCATAATAACACATTCAAATCTTTAACAAACCAAGAAGCATCTCTCTTGAAAAAGGAGCGAGGAAAAAAAGGGAGATTTACGCTTCACGCGCGAGCACACCATGCCGGGAAAAACGAAATGCGCTCGAAGACCCTGCCGCTTTCCAACATTTTCTTGTTTTCCACTTCACGATTTCCTCCGCTTGGTCTTCCCCCCCCCCCCCAAGAAAAGAAGAATATAAAAAGGACCAGTGATAAAAAAAAAAACGCTCGCGACCACGAGGAAGCGAAAACGTCGCCACATTGCGAAAACTTTTTTCCTTCTTTTTTTCGCGGCGTGGAAAAGGAAGTTATGGACGAGGAAAGGCAAGGGAGAAAACGGATGTGGCGAGACGTGTATGTGTGCGTGGTCTTTGATGCCATTCTTGCTCATCAACCCCCGCGTATCGTCTCCCTTATTCCCCCAAATAGGTTTTTCAGATTAAATAAACTGTTTGCACCCTCGAAGGCAGCCGACTTTTTCCCGAACACTTAGCAAAGTGAGTGTACTACCACCACCATCACCGCCACCGCCACCACCACCGCCAGCATCACCTTTGCCCCCGAATCAAAAGCTTTTTTCTGCGTTTGAAACCGCGGATTATACGGAAATGCCTCTTTTTCGCCTGGCCTCTTCCACCATCCCTCCCGCCGACCTTCTCTCGCTCTCGTTTATCTCTCTATCTGTTTCTTTACCGCACAATTAACGCGCACTTCTCCCAAAGCGAAAAGGGGGCCATGGAAAGAATGCAAATGACATTTCATTAAAATCGAACGCACCGGCCCTTGAGTTGAATTAATATTATATCATTTAATGTTGAACTTAAATACTTGAAATACGTACGTACCGGGGGCCTTGATCAAAAAGTTCACGCGATTTTTCATTCGTTCGAGGAATTATCGTTTCGTATCGTCGGTACACTTTTCTTTGACCAATTTCTCAGTTACGTACTCGCGTTGTAGTCGACGTTGTAGTCCAAGTAATTGGTAGTGAATTAATAATT
The DNA here is from genome assembly GCF_011392965.1 of Frieseomelitta varia. NCBI lineage: Eukaryota > Metazoa > Arthropoda > Insecta > Hymenoptera > Apidae > Frieseomelitta > Frieseomelitta varia. Next base: position 370,670 of record NW_025109954.1, on the reverse strand, counting down.
TGACCATTCGATGGAATATTATAAATGAAAGATTGTACAGTGGGCGCACAATTTTCTTTTAATTACATTAAAGGCTTTTACCTTTTCTGATCACATTCTCAAAAATATGAATGTGCATTCTGTTTGTTCGGAATAAAGAATGACAAAATGAATTGAATTAATTCTACTTCAGAAATGGCTCGAAAACTAGAAAAATCACCGATTGGCAAATATCTTACAGTCAACGCGGATCAATTCGAAGAGAACACCTATAAAGACATAAAGACATATTTTTTGCAAAATAAAGAACAGTATAACGACATATTTCGAAACATTTCTTCAAATCATCATTCAACAAGCATCGATGTCCTCCTTCTTTTTTATTTTTCAGTTTCCTCCCCCACCGCCTCCTCCCTCTTTTTTTTCACCAAAAGCTATCTCGAAATCCTAGCTCGACTTGCCCCAGTAATTCGTAATATGAAGAGGCCACTCAATCGCGAATATCGTCGATCTAATTAAAAGGTTTCCGACCGATTCCCGCGGCAAATTGCCGAACAAGCTGCTGAGCCGAGACAAAATTTTAATTAGCATCTGGTCAGCCCCGAACCAGACATTTTTAACGAATTAATTACCCTCCACTTGTGTCACGGTGCACGCTCAATTTCCTCGTGAATTAACCACTCTAACTAGCTACACAGTCTCATTGCAAAAAGAAAAAAAAACGAAAAAAGAAAAAGGAGATAAAAAGAGAAAAAGAAGAGAGGAAGAGAGTGAGGAGAAAAAGTGGAAAACAAAAAATAAAATGAGCGAAGGATGGAGGGGGGAGGGGGGGGAGGAATAGAGGAAAAGAGACAGCAGCGAGGAAAATCTCCGCTTTAAACAGAGCGGAGGATATTTTATCCGCTGCAAGTGCATGCTCTGGCTAAACGCGGGGTAACTTCTCCTGAGGGTTACGACTGCGTCGTTGCCGATGCAAGCTCCGGGTCTCGTCATAAAATGAAGTATAAAGTTGCCAAGCGAAGTGAAAGTGGAGAGCAGCATCCAGCTTTGCAGAAACTTTTCGTTCGATGCTTTCGACGAACACTATATTTCTCCTGGAAGTATCGCTCTTTTTCTTTTTTTTCTTTTTTTCTTTTTTTTTTTTTTTTGTTTCGTATTTCATCTATTATAGATCGCGGTGAATTATTAAGATAGGGATATCGAGATTTAAAACTCGAACGTTGAATTCAAGTGGCTGTTATTTAATTTCAGAACTGGATTTTACGTATAGAGAGATGAGAGGAGGGCGAGTTTACCTCGTGGCTTGCTGAATTTATTCAAGATGCGATTTTGAAATATTGTGGATCTTGATTTATTTATTATTTTCGTTTTTTTATAAAAGAAAAGTAATATGTAACGATCCTCTGAGATATCATGGTTGAATTACCGCAGATAAAAATTAAACAGTGTCTTTCAAAGGATTAAAGAGGGACGAATTCCTCAAGAGGTTAATTTTCCTTTAATTACGAGTTAAGTTGAGAATTATGCGAATTAAACTTATGCAAACTCATATTTTCGTGAACACAATTGAGCTTAAATGGACATTTGTATTAAATATTATAGCGAATAGTGTACTTAGAATTTTGTATTCTCTGCGTTGTTGGATTTTTAAATTTCTCACGAACGATATATCTTCGCGTATAAAAATGTAGAAAATAACGCGAAAGTTGTATATTTTAAAACTCGCCTCGAAATTCAATATCTTTCGTGCCATTTCTTCGCGATAAATAGACCGGAAAATCCAGTATTAATTACACGTCTGTTAAAACAGCGAACTGTTAAATAACGGCGGAAATAACGTTATAATGATAAATAAAGCGCGAAATAAAACGCGAACGAGCTAATTAGTTTAACATCTGACGGATTAAAATTCCGTCTGTCAATATTCCGTCAGTAATGAAAAATTTAATCGATGTTAACCGTTACAAAACGCGGATTGCAATTTTTCCTACACTTTCGTTCGAGCGTCCAATTATTTACAAAAATGTATACCGTCAAATAAATAAATAAATTGCACCGCACCGCATTCGCGATAGAGTGAGGTTTACGCAGAGAGAGAAAGAGAAAGAGAGAGAGGGAGATAACGCAAATTCACGAATATGTCACGGTTACTTGCAATCAAATGAACAAACCGGGGAAACCCGGTGAAATCAGTTGCAGTGGCGAGTAAAATTAGAGCGATCTGTAGTGGCGAATTCTGCGGCTCGGTGAGAGTTGTATCAGCGGGTGAAATTAGGGCGATTCGCAATTCGAAGTGGCGGATTCCGTGGAACGCAAATAGTTTCTGACTTATGGCCGAATGGACCGGAAGAATTACTTCAACTTGACATCCGCTCACCGCCAATCGTTATGATTTCACTCCGAATTAAGTTGATTCCCAGCCATGAAATTGTTTTGCATTTACAACGTACGAATAATACTTTGTACCGATTATATGGTGTTGGCGCAACTAATAATAAATTTAGATATAAAAATTAGGATTTAACGTGTTTCTGAATGATGTTTTTTTTTTTTAGATTATATCTGTTGTACTTTTAAATTTATCTTGGACCGTGTCATTACTCTTCGCGAAAATTGAAACTTGCTAAATGCACTGGTATCAATCTTAAACATATTAACTATATACTCGATTGTTTGAACAATTGTGGAAACATTTTGAAAAAGATGTTTTAAAAAATTATTAACGTCAAGATTATTAGAGCTGAAACAATAAGAACCTAGATAAAAATGTATTAAGTAATATAATGAGGCTCTGCTTTCTGATAATATTAGTAAACCAACAAAAAAGTAATTAAAAGTCTGGCACTGTTTCAAACGTGGTATAAATCTATCTAGCTGATCTATTGCAAAATCATCACGCTTATTACTGGAAGCTAGTTTCTTTTTTACGCCAAATGAAAGATCACATTTTTTTTTTTTTTTTTTAAACAAAATGAAAAATCACATTTTTTTTTTTTTTTTTTTTAATGAGATAAAATATGTAACAAAAGATGGAGATGTTGCTAAAAATCCTTCAATTCTATCAAAATTATACAACGCTAAATAAATTTTAATGAGGTGTACGTAGGCTTTTTGCACTGATTGTATGTATTTGTATCATTAAATTTATCAAGCTGCTATTATATTATTATATCATTGATGTAACATTATACGTGATATTATAATATAATAACATGACGTTGTAATGTATAATTTTTTTTATATCATATCTAAATATTTAAGTTTTTTTATTATATTTAAATATTTGATACTTTTTATTTGATATTTTTTTGTTTATTTATCATATTTAAGTATTTAAGTTTTTTTATCATATTTAATATTCGCTCGATCAAAAAAAATCAGTGAAAAATCACCCAGAGGAAGAAAAACATTTGTTCGGGGACCCAGTTGCGATGTTAATTAACGTGACTATTAAAAAGGCGATGAGGCCCGCAGGAAAAGAGGAAAACGGAAAATTACAGGTTCCTCCGTGAGCCCCGGTGGAAGCGAACGATTCCAAAACGAGGCGCGCACGGGCCATTACGTTTGCCCTTGCATTTCTACGGAATATATAATTACGTAATGCCGGCCTAAGAAGATTTAGGGGAAAGAGCCCTTTCGTAAGAGGGTTGGCGGACACTCCCTCGTCAACGCACGCGCGCTCGATGCTCATTGTGCGATCCTTTCTAACCCTAAACGCAAAGATTACGCAACGGTTATATTCAACGGCGTGCTTCTTTCATTTTTCGAGAGAAATATCTCTCGATCGTTCACGCATAATCCTTTGTCCTCTTCGTGGACCGGGAGAAATGAAAACCTTCCCCCATTGAATTTGTGTTTTCACTAAATTGGAATATATGAAGATTTTATGACACGAAGACTATGGACAATGGGAACTCTCGGTTTAAGGACGAGCTTCAGAATTTGGAATTATCGTTGAATATACGAATGACAACTGAAACTTTTGTCTGCAAATCAGGATTAAATTGTGAAATTTAAAATTGCCGAATTTCGTTCATTAAATCACTGTATTTTAAAAGTTACTTCTACAACTATTTTATACAATTACGCGTAATACTCGCTCACTGAAAACTTCGAAAATTCATCGTTTTCAGAATGAAATAAAAATACAAATTTCTCCCCGAGGAATTAAACAAACGTGACGAGGAATCTGCGAGACTCGAATTTCGAACTTCGTAGGTCGATCTTCAACGCGAAAACTAACGGCAACGCAAACACCATCGAAACAGCTCGGGCTACCGATCGTGCACGGTTTCAACCCCCCGCGGGCGGCTGCAATTTAGTCACTCTCGTTCTCCCACTTCATGCCCGGTGAATAGCTTCTTTTGTACTTCGTGCCTGTCCGAAGTAGAGAGGCACGGAAGCGTGGCAAAAAGGAAAGTGAAGAGAGCAACGTGGAAGACGAGGAAGAGAGCAGTCGGCGAAGCAACAGCTAGCTCCTGCTGCTGCTGCTGCTGCTGCTGCTGCTACTGCTGCTGCTGCTGCCGGCTTTTGGTTTTAAGTTTGTCACAGTTATAACTCGCGGCCACCGGGCGCTCCGCGAAAGTGGGTTAAACGAAGTTCCATGGTACTTCCTCGTGGCACGGTTCGTCGAACAGCCGCTGATGCAGTCGCCGTTGGGAAGGGAGATCACAGGGAAAAGAGCGGTCTCTTCATCTCGCGGCTGACTATCGTCGATTAAACTCCGACGTACTGAATCTGGGGAAGATGCAATCTTCTTCTTTCTTTCTCTCTTTTTCTTTTTGCCTTCTTCCTATCCGTCGAATAAAACGAAAAAGGAGGGGAGGAGAAGAGATAGAAAACACGTTGGCAGGGAAAAAAAACCAAAGGATAGGATGGCTGGATCGAAGCATAAAAGTTGAATAAATCTGGAAAACATCAGAGAAGGGAGAGAGGGAGGAGTGGGGTGGGGTGGGTGAACGGCGGTGGCTCGACTCGAGGCACATCAAAGGGAGAAAACTTGCTGGATCCTAAGTGGCGTGCAAACAAGACGAAGACGATAACTTTATTTACGCAGCTTTATGCACCGGGTGTCCGGAAAAATGACTTTTAAACCCGCCGCTGCTTCTCGAATCGCTCTTCCCCTAGATCATCCTCGTTCTCTACTCTGTCTCAAACTCAACCTGGCTGACTGTCCGAGTCACAAACGGTCGCGATAAAAAGAAAAAAAAAAGAAGTGGGTTAAAGGCTACGTGGTATATACGTATACGTGGTATATAGAGGAGGGAAATTTTCACGGTGGCTGTGTGTTGGCCCCTTTGGCGACGCAGCGGACAAAGATATTGCGCGAGAGGGTGGAACGAGAGAAGAAAGACAGAAAGACAAAGAGATGAGAACCGACTGAAAGTGGAAGAAACACGCGAAAGATCGGCATAGAGAGACAGGGATAAATCGTATTAACGCCTATCCTATCGGCGTGTACATCCACTCTCGACCATTTTCCCCCGTATTGGACACACGCAATTTCGTGTACATAGGAGACACGTAAGTGGCGAGATAGGATATATATATATATATATATATATACATACGATTCTCTGTCACACACGCGTATAAATTATTATTATTGATATTCACATAGATATGTGTATGTATTTACAACAGTATTCAAACAAGAATCGAATCGTACATTGTGCATTATTAATCATACACAAACTTCTACCTGAATTGTCATTGATATATTAGTATATACTTCTGAATATGCATGCATGTATATTCCTGTAGTCATCTCTATACAAACATATACAAGCATACACAATTATACTTGAACAGAACATGTATATGGATTATATTATGATACATGTATATGGATATATATGCATTTTCAAGTATATCTGCGTGCACATGTATCTATAAGTGGTGTATGCAAGAGATATTTGCACATTCCATAAGTGCACAGACACGCGGCCGATATATTTAAATACAGAGAGGGTGAGAAAGAAGGAGAGGGAGAAAGTGAGAGAGAGAGAGAGAGAGAGAGAGAGGTTGGCGTACGTGTGTAAGGGTGCCGTTGTACGTTTGTGAGGAACGTCTGGACGCAGGCGCCGGTAGCCATGGCGACGATTCCTTCGGATTGGCCGCAGCTTCCACTTGAATCCCCTACGTCGACCCCCGCAGCCGGCCTCCGGCTCTGACGTACTATCCGCCACCATCGATAACCCCTCTGGCTCGTAGCTCTCTATCTTACTCCCTCGTTCGCGGTCCACCCCCGTCCTCGTCTATCGTCTCTCCCCTCTCGTTCTTCTCGTGTCCGTTCCACCCTCGAGCCTCCCTCTTCGTCGTCTTTCCCAGTTTCCTCCTGCGTTTCCTCGCTTTCTCCTACGATTTCTTTCCACGGTGTTTCCACGTTCCTACGTGGAAATTCAGCGGTGGAGAGAGGGAGAGCTTCCCTTTGGCTTCCAGATCATGGTTTTTTTTTTTCACTCCCTGTATTGAATTTGATGCTCGGTTGTTATTGTTTAGGAAGATTTTGGGGGATTATTAAGGCTGTAATAATTGGCGACGATTCTCGGGGGTTGGTGACTGTCGTGGTGTGTATTATATTCATTTATCTACGCATCTAGTATTTAGTACTAGGATCTCTAGCTTACGCGACAAAACATTTTGTAAATTTTTAACAACACTTGCCATTCCGTCATGAGATAGAGATAGTCCAATTTGATGATTTTTTAAAATCTCGCTCGATTTAAAGATTGATATGATACAACTGTATTCTCAAAAATTTTCGTATTTTAAGATTATCAATTCTCGTAATAATTGCTAACAACTGGCTCTGATTGTGTTCCATCTCTAGTAAGAACGTGATTAAAACACTGGAATGTTGTACACTCCTTGAAATTAAAACTAAGATTCAAACCAAACCCTTGAACCATTTCTAATTCCGTTAGAATGAAATCATTGTCGATGTTATAAAACGGTAACCAGAAAGATACTGTTAACAAAATACATTGTCTCATTTTGTTAATTCCAATTTATAAAAACTCTCCACAAATATCTATAATCTACCAATAACTAATATATCGATGCAAAGCAATACGGTGAAGAGCAACAGGCAGAATCTCGTGTTTGAAATAGAGCGAGGAAGTATAAGAATCGCTGTTGGAAACGGGGGTTGGAATGGCCGTGCGCGGGCAAGAAGCCGCATGTTTCTTCGCATTAAGCAGAATGCTAATTGGTCCGAGTGGCGTTTCACCTGGCCGCGTTTCCGCGTGCGTGCGGTCGCCACGCACCCGGAAGTGGTCAAGCCTTATCTGTATCGGCCGTGTGTCGCCAGTACCGCACGTTAATAACGCTAATAACGCAACGAGAGTTAATTAACCGCCGGTGTACAGCCGTTTTCATTTGCCATTTTCACCATTTGTGACCTGGAATAAGAATAGTTTGGATTTCAGAGTCAAGAAAAAAACCACCCCCCTTTTTTCACTGGAACTTATTCCAGAATTATTCCTCTGTCGTAGAAATTCGGCTCACTATTGGCAACAGAGGAAAGAATCTTGGAAACGATGAATTTTAAATGAAAATAAAATATCAGTGAAATTTATTTTTATCGACGATTTCAAAAGGTAAATTTTATTGATATTTTATTTTTGAAATTATATAAAACATCCGTCGAAATTATATAAAACTTCTTCCTCTGAGTTTATCCGTTAAAAGTTTATTGTTAAACTTATTGATAAAATGTAATGAAAATAATACGATGATGTATTATACAAATCAAAGAAAGCGAAATTTATTTTCAATTCTAAAACAATGGGGGTGGGATCGTTTGGCAATTGTGGTTAAGAATAAATATAAAATAAATATTACTGTGTATTAGAATAATATAAATTGGTATACATTAGAATAACTTCAATAACTACGATATCCAACAAAAGAGAAACCTAATGTAAAAATTTCCTTTCAGGTACGTAGAAAATTGAGTCAAATCTAACCTGGCCTCACCACATTGCGCGTGAGTATAAAACTATTTGCCGTCCGAGGGCGAAAACGAAACTTCCCAGTAACCAGTAGTAGCCAATAATTTTCATTTATTGACGCATCGATTTTCTCACGAACCTTGCACTTCGAAAATTACAAAATTACAAAATTTTGCATCGTCTATCTATAATAAATACTTTATTTATACACGTTATATGCGTAACCATTGCAAATTTTTTATTCGTTTAGAAATATTCGCAAGATATCGAAGCTCTGCTGGTTTATCATAAAACACAAGGTTAATCTGGTTCTTTGAAAATTTCTATTTTACACTTGTCAGTGTGAGACGAGATCTAAATCACGAATAACTACCAATCCAGACGAACTAACCATGAAACATGGAATGCGACTCAAACCGGAAAGGGTTGGGTTAAGACAGTTTGTTCAACTGCAATTAAGCGAACTTGTACACAGCGAAAACCGGCATCGTAATCGCGAGGATTTTCTTTTGCTTCTTTTGTTACCGGGAAAATTGAAAACAAGATTACTCGTTGCGACTGCCGGCATAATGATTAACGCGTCCCGCAGCCCCCTGTCCGGTTTTTCACGATGACGCGAATAGTGCTCGCGACAGAGAGTGTGCGCGCGGCTCGTGGCACCACGAACTAACGAATATCCACCGTCGTCCGTAATCACCGTATAGAACGAGGTTTTTTTCGCGACGCGAGAAAAATGCGGTGTTAAATCGTCGGCCGCTCGTGACGGAAATAATGGTAAACGCGCGAACCCGCCGCTCGTTTAATTCGTGGCCAACGAAAACAGCCTTCGTTCGTCACTGTTATCGAAAAAAGAAAAAAGAAAAAGAAGAAAGAAAAAAACTAGATCAGAAAAATTACGCGTATCGTGGAAACACGCACGAATTCTGTCAGCAATGGTGAGCACAGCGTACAATGGTTACATGATAATTATCAACTCGTGAGGGAGTCAACGTTTAAGTCAACGTCAAGTCATTTCTATTAATTTACATTAGCGAGTTTTTAATATTGTTTCTGTGAAACTGAATTCCACAAGAACTTGTCAATGTTTCTTTTACCTTGAGTCTACAACTTTGTGAAATTTAAAGAAATTTTAATTATTGCTTGAAAGAATTAAAAAATAGGAATTAAACTTAGCAGGTATACTATAAATGCACATGATGGTATAGATGAAATTTTCAAAAAATTTCAAACGCGACACGCATAAAGTGCATTTATACGAATTTTCTCTAGTTGAATGTTGGAATATTTTTGCGACTTGGCATTTTCGTGGATATTTGGTGAATTACCGCACGAATATCTGTAGCCGTGCACACGAGATAGAAGCAATTTGCAGTTCGATTGTTCCTCCCATACTTTCTTGGTAGAGAGCTGGCTAGAACAACGAAACAGCGAGTTAAAAGGGAGGAGCGTCGTCGCGGCGGTAAACATTTCGATGACGATGAACGAAGCTCGTTAATGAACGCGCGTATACCAGCCGGTAATTTAAAGGAGCCAAGGAAAATGGGTTGAAAGCACGGTCGCTGCCGAAAATCGACGCTTGCGGCAGAGAGGAGAAAATTTCTCGGCAATGGATGAGTTACCCCCGTGCTAGTTATTGTTCGTTAATTGCATTGTGTTTGTTTCGTTTGACATTCGCTCGTTTTAGATCTTTTGCAAAGGTTTAATTCATACCAGAAAATATTCTGATAATTCGGTGATAATGTGCTCTACCACCTTTATATAATTGATCATTGTTCAACCGAAATCTGATAGTAATTTGCGACACCCGCTCGTAATTCAATGAAATCTTTAGAAATTACTTTTCGTAGAAACTCTCTAGGAAAGAAATTCTTTATGAAGAGTTTAGATACAGACAATATGCTATTACTAGAATATTATTTGATCAATTGATAAATGAAAGTGTATACACCTACGCGTATTGTAGTTGTTTTTCAACAAAGGAATTGTTCTTCGTGGAAATTGTCTTAGAGACACTTGAATGATATTTTTCTAAAATGTATGTGTATTCTTTATTATGTTGCAACTCTACTGTTGAATACTTTCCCCAGCCAATGCACAGTCAAAGAACGTGGATAAATTTTGGTAGTTTGAGCACGTTAAATGTGAGAGACGGACACAAGCAATTAAGACACTGAAATCATTCAGTCGAGATCTCGCGAAGAATGCAACTAGGAAGCAAACACGATAATTAACCCCCGGCAAGCTTCGCGTGCATCTATGCGGAGGATGCGTGCGGATCCAACGGGACACGGCATGCGTTTTAGTTGGAAACAATGTTTTAGTAGACCAGGCGGTTAATTACTCGAGAAACATCGTTCCTTTATTTACCAAGTTATATTTTATCTAGCCAACATCAGAGCATCATTCTTGGAATTATTCATTTTATTCAACTCTAGAATCTCGTTCAGCTGACAGACCAGAGATTTGCTGCTCTTACAATTAGACATTTGATGCAATTAAATTCTGACTCTCGCCAGACTGATAAGTTGTCTTGTTTTTTATTTAAATATCTTATCGCTGGCAGAGCAATTGCAATTGTTGTTTCAGAAGAATTTCGTTCAATTCAAGAAGTAACAGATTTGTCTAAGTGAGTCGGGCTTGTTTTATTTGTTGTTCATGCAATTAGAAATAGGCAGACGTTTTCAGGGAAATTAATTTTGGCTTTTATTGAGATTGGAACGTGATTATATACACCTATGTATTTAGTTTCGCTTAATTACAATTATCTACGTAGCATATTTGATGTATGCACGTTCTGCTGTTAACTACGTTATATAAATACCTGCGGCAATTTTCAATTCAATCGTGCTTTAATGCGACAAAAAGTTTCTCAACTTGGGACAAAGTAACTTTGTGTAGTCATGATCGGTTTTCCTAAAAACGTCAAATATTTGTCAAAATTCGATCAAACAAGAATTCACGATTCCAATTGATTAATTCAATAATTTAATAATGAAGTAACATCGAGATTTTCGTGCGGTATTGAACAATTATACAAAAAAGGTTCACTTTGTACTAAAGAAACCTATCTCTACCAGCCTTCAAACTCCTCAAACTAACATTAGAATTATCAGACTGATCAAAAACGACCAATTCGTAACTTTTCTTAGAAATTTTGTAGATTTGAGACAATGGGCAGCTTTGGAGAGTCATGCTCGATTTTTCGAAAATTCGATTTTTCTTAAAATGTAAAAAGAGTATAACAAAACTTGCGCTCTTTATCACGCCACATTCCTATGTACTTCAATTTCTTTGATGCAAGTACTATGCTTTAGTCGTTGGTGGTTCCGGTATTAAAATCCTGCTATACGGCTATCCTGGAAATCATTATCACATCGTCAATAATCGTTCTCGAAATATCACGCGTTATCAAGCCCGTCTGCCAGACGAGGATATCGATCATTATCATGCACGAGAAGGCCAGTGGCGGATTGCAAACCTCTAGAATTACCATAGCCGGGGAGTAATCCAATCCAAAGCTGGGACGAGGAAACGTGTTTGCAATCAAAATTCGAAAAGAACCTCGCCGAGGAGGATTGGCCGATCGAATCGGTAATCGTGTAACGCGAGCACGCTGGCTCCGAAATGCGAGAAAACGTTCGACACCGGAAACGAGGATGCTCGAGCTCGCTGTGCTGTTCGCCATTCGATGTCCGATCATAATACTCGTGGAAGGAACGAGCGTTAAATTGTATTTTTTGAAAGGAACGTTCGTATCGCGCGTATTTGGCGACGATAAAATTTAGAAAAATAAACGAGAAGCGAAATCGAAGGAAAAATGATAACGTCTGGGTGGAAATACGAGGAGGAGGAACAAGTACTGTTTCGTTCGAGGGGTTGGAACAAAGGTTTGGGGAAATTGTACGCCGCGAATGGGAAATGGGCCACGAGGACGTTTCAAGCTTCGATACGAAAAAAAAAAAAAACCACGTGTTTTAAGAGCGGATTGGAAAATAAATTGGAAATTGTGATAATTATTGTCGGACAAGGAACATTTACACAATTTCATAATTGTAGGAGTGAAATTGGAGAAACGAAATCTAAATGGAAATATTATCGAATATGAGCATTTTATTTTGAACGTTACGATTTTTCATGTTACGAGTAATTTTTAACATCTATAATCTGATGATGATAAGGAAATTGAACTGTAGGAAAAAAAGAAAGAGTCAATAACTACGAGATTAACAGTAATCTCTCTGTTATATGATGGAGGCCTAGAATAAACATCGATTAGGTATTGTAAAAAAAATGGTATAAAAACAGAAAAAAGAAGATTGCGATAATTAACGAAAAAGTGGTGTGAGGACATTGAAAGCAGAAGATTATAGATTAAAATTTATTTATTTTAAAAGACACTTAACGATGAAATGTTGACTTTCAAATAATCCCAATGAGGGATTCCATTCCAAAATAATCGAACTTTGTCATAATTACAATTAATCACCAAAAAATCTAAATCCCACAAGTCCAAATTTCAAAGAACCTGTTTTCCAAAGAGCGTTTTCCACTCGCGAGAGTCTGAATACATTTCTAGAAATTATTCGATTCGTCGTCCAAGGGAAAAGATGGCGGAAGAAGGGAAAGATAGTTGGATGCATGTACAAGTAGGGTAGTGCGTGGGTGGGCGTACATGGATGGACCGTGTGCAGTCGAATACGTCGGTAAATATGTGAGCCGTAACTAGGAAGCTGAGTACGCGAGAACCGTGTCCGGATAGTCGTCGACTTAAAAAAAACAAAAAAGAAGAGAGGAGGGAGAGAGAGAGAGAGAGAGAGAGAGCGAGAAAGAAGAAAAAAGAGGAAAAAAGAGAAAGGAAAAGGAAAAATGTAAAACACCGATGCAGCGCCGGCCATATACGGTATGCTCGGTTTAAATGCGCACGCTCAATTATTTCCCAAGATATGCAGTGGTCGAACGAGGATGGAAAACATTCGTTGCGTTATTACTTCCCGAGACTTTAATATCACTCCCAATTTTTTTCCTTTTCCCTTTTCATTTTTCGAGGAAATTTAATCAGATTTTGCAATCGATACGCGCTACTGCTGCAATAACCCGCGAGAATGATTTAAATTGTAACTTCAAGGTATGGTCGGATTCTGCATACTTCGTTGCATTTACCGAGGAGTTCTGAATTGTTATTAAAACGTTGTACGATTTCTTATTTGAAATTGTAAATCTTAAACTGCGAGAAAAAACTACTATATTCTCTCTGAGAGAAATCTCACATAACAAGTATCATATTTTCGAACGTTAAAAATATTACTCGCAAATATAGATTGCGGATTTTGATGTATTTAAAAGTACAATAAATATATGGAATGTACATAATACGCTATAACATACATAATATATATAAAAAAAAAATACAATATCTACCACAACATTTAGTAGATGAGACAAACCTCTATCTAGGTGTTCCGACTGTTTCCAAAAAAAAAAAGAAAAGAAAAAAAATGTTACTTCGCTTAAAAATCTGAAAAATCGTAACCCGTAACAACGAATCAAAACTTAGAAACTGGCATCGATTTATCTACAACAATTCACGGTATCCACACACAGGGAGGTACAAATTGTCACACAGGCACAAATATGATACGCGATGAACGCACAGAGGCTACAGGTGGACGTACGATTAATCCTTTCTGGGTAACTGGTTCCACGGTGAAACCAGAAATTTGTATCCCTTTTCCAATATTTTTTTTCTTCTCCCTCTCTCTCTCACACACACACACACACACACACACACACACGCACGTGCATATATATATATATATATATATATATATATATATATATATACACGCAAGCACGCACAAACGCACACGTACACGCGCGCGCGCATACACATACCTTTTTTTGTTATTCTTCTCCCTTTATTTTTCGGTGGCATCGGTTCAATCGATATTCGAAGGGAAAAATCACCGCGCAGAGAAACGGGCGAGGGCGGTGCATACGCGCGCTCTCGTCTGTGTTGTTTTTGCAAAATCCTCCGGAACGAGAAGCTTTACAGAGCCTGCGAATCGCGACAGAGAGAGAGAGAGATAGAGTGGGTTCCGGCGATATCGAGACACGGAGAATCGGACGATGGAATGCGTGTCCGGGGATGAAACAGAATTTCGAAACGCGCCGGCGGTAATGATTTATTTTTACCGAATTTACAGAGTCGGCACTGCATTTTTCGCGAATTTATTAAAGGGCCCGAACGGCGTACGGTTTAATTGAAAAAGCCCCGCGCGCGAATTTACCGTTAAATAATTGTTGTGTTTTTCGACGCGCCGACCGGAATGACGGCGTAATTTCCGCGGGCGCGAAAAAACGCAATCTCGCTCAATATTTGTCCGTGGCCCCGGACGTTTTTCCATCGACGATAATTCCATCGTACCGACGTTTAACACCAATCAGCCGGCGCATCATTCCGTCCTTCCCTTTTCTTGCACGTTTGAAATCATGCTTCGAACGATCAAGCTTCACCGCGAGGCTCAACAGTGGAACGAAAATGGTATACGCGCAGCGTGTCGCGAGCACAAAGGGGAAATTGCAAGATTATTTTAACTCCAAACACCAACACGGAGAGAGAGAGAGAGAGAGAGAGAGAAAAGCGGGGAGAGAACGAGCCAGAGAGGGAAGAGCTAGATGATAAAACAGAGGAGAGATCGATCCTTACGCGAGGGTTTGAATAAGGAATCCCGATGCACGCCGCTCGCGTAAATAACCATCGAGAGATAAATACCCAAAAGCATATAGGGGTGAAAGACACACACGCGACTAGTAACTCTTCTAACAAACAGGCATGAGAGCCGTATAACCGAATGCGAAATGAGATAGACATTACGAAAGAGAGAGAGAGAGAGAGAGAGAGAGAGAGAGAGAGAGAGAGAGTAAGAGAGGAAGACAACGCGATAGGGAGAATACACTGGTTTCAAGTACAACGACAGCAAGAGTATACGACCGGTCCGCCGGTCGTGTTACCCGTGAACGTGGTGGTCGTTCGCCGCGGAACGGTCTTTCCACCCCCGCCATCCCCATCCCTCCCTTCTCCTGATGATTCCTCTTCTCCCTTCCCCACCAGAGATTCCATCTCTTTCCCCATCCGTCTCTTTCTCTCCTGAGAGCACATAACCACCCCCGCGACGAGCACAGTCTCGCCGCTCGGCAGAGGAACCCTCTCCTCTGCAACCCTCGTGGCATGGCCCTGGTCGACCGAACGAACGAGGGAGAGAACCCTTCCTCTCTGCCGGCAGAGCGCCTACGCCTCCCGCGTTGCCCCGGCAACCCCAGCTTGGGGTTGGCCTCCGCCTCCTCCGTGCTCCGCGGCTCCATTCACGGCAACCCCCTCCCTCGTAGCCTTGCTGTCGTTTCTGCGGAGCAGCTTCTCTCCTCGTGCCACCACGACTAAACCCACCATCCTCCTACGGTCGCGCTTCCTCGCTTCGCTACCCACCTCGGCCACCCTGTGCTCGTCGGAGCCAGGCTTCCACTACGCTCGGTCCAACCCCGCTGCACGCCTCGTTCTTCTTCTGCGCCCTTCTGCTAGCCCCGTTTCGCGTGCGGGGAAGAAGCGAGGTGGAGAAGAACGTCGTCGTCGTCGTAGTCGTAGTCGACAACACGGGCGACACGACTTCGCCCGCGATCGTATATGCAACAGCGTATGGAAATAGGAAAGAGACAGAGAAACCGACAGTAAAAGAAAGGGAGGGTGAGAGAGAGAGAGAGAATGTCAGCTCCTCTGGAAGCCAACCAGATTACCGTATCTCGAATAATTCATGCATACTCGCCGTACAAGAACCGACCACCACCTTCTATGGGCCAATTTCAGCTTTCAGCCGTCCTTGTGTCCGCGTCCAGTTAAACGAAGGAGGAAGGGAAAGGTTGGACGGTGAAAAGACGGCAGAGAATAGAGGACGCGACGTTCTTCGCTGGTATAATATTATCGTCCTTGTATCCGTTGGTGACGTGTTCGCGCTGTATTGAGAAAATCTTATCGATCGAGAGGGACGGAGAAAGAGAGAGAGAGAGAGACAGGACGCGCGCGCGCGCGCGCGCGACCGCCCCTGCGGGGGCGGTTGTGCCGTCCGCGGGGGCGAACGTGAGAATTTCAGCGTGGTCGATCCCGCTTTCCTCGGTGGGACGACGATGCGCAGTTCGGGGACGTAAGCGAGCACAGAGCCGGCCGGAAGCGGGGCGCGCAGGTAATCGGGGAAAGGAAAGTCGGAAAGGCAAATTGGGATTGTTAACTCGTGCGACGAATGCCGAGCGAGACGCGGCCAACCCTGCCCAATATTTTCCGACCCGCTGTCTCTCGCAATTTTTAATGGATGCCGCGGAATTTCCAGCCGGATCAGGTGTGTATTTTTCCGTGTATTTTTCGGTATAGTTGTATTTGTGATAAGCAGACTGCGAATTTTTGTGCGCCTGGGGGAGGAATTGCTGGTCGCGATATGCAAAAATACATAAAATATTGAAAGCACGTTTCTTGTAATTTTTAATAGACGAAATGAATTTTCGTTCTAGTTCCATCTCTCTAATTATGCTTACAGAGATGTGAAAATACATAAAAGTCCACAGTTTCTAATGATAAGGTTATTCTTACTTTGGTTTATGGTTGTATTGAAAGACGAGAGAAACTGTAGATTTGTAAATGAAAATTCTCACTTGATGTAAACAGGTTATTGCGAGAACAAGTATATAATATGAGAAAATTATCATTCATGTTAAATTGGTAAATCGGTTATGTTTGTACAAATTATTTTAATAATTAGTATGAAAAGAGATAGAATTCAAATACGGACTTCGACGGTCAGTAGAATCAGTCGCGCATAGACAGGCAAGATGGTTTAGTTTCGTGTCTGTTACTGTGACTCTAAATAATTTAGATACATTGTACTATATACACGGTATTATTTTATTATAATATATTATAATATATTAAAAATTATAATGTTATACTGTACTATACTCGAAGAGAGACAGAAATCACATAAAAATTGAATGTCGAAAATATTTCGATAAAACGCTCTTTTCTTTCCGTCTTTCGTAATTTTCATCGATCGACGATCAAATCTCTCTTCTGACACCGTAAAACACGAAAACCCCGTAACATACGAAGAATTCCTTCCACTAATTTTGCTCGAGATAATCTAACAAAAATTATCGTGCGTTGAGGGTTAATAACTAGCAGCCCTTAACCGAGCGCAAATAAATCCCGCAACGCACCCTTTCATCGGACCATAAATTCTCCCCCACCCCCCTTCTCCTCAGCAGAAAACTGAAAAACATCGTTGTGTGCACGCGCGTTTGAAACCTCTCCGACGCGTCGCGTGTTGCACCTAGGCGGCTCGGTGCAGCCGAGCGAATCGAATTTCCACGTGCGTGTCAACTGCAGAAGAAACGTAGGAGAGGAAAGACAGAAAGTGAGTGAGAGAGAAGAGAGTGCCAGTGTGTGTGTGTGTGTGTATGTGCGTGTGTATGCATGTGCGAGTTTCTCTCCGCGTCAGGCTGTAGCTTCGAAAAGCGGCAACCCTCTTAACGTCGCCGAAGCAGTCTCTTACGATGTTACGACGATGGAACGGAGGGTGGAGAACACGGTTGCTCCTCCGACGTTTCTTTTTTTTTCTCTTTTTCCTTTTTTTCTTTTTT
This sequence comes from Frieseomelitta varia, assembly GCF_011392965.1. Taxonomy (NCBI): domain Eukaryota; kingdom Metazoa; phylum Arthropoda; class Insecta; order Hymenoptera; family Apidae; genus Frieseomelitta; species Frieseomelitta varia. The sequence continues at coordinate 353,058 of NW_025109954.1, read as the reverse complement.
TTTTTTTTTTATCTGAAATAGGGTGAATCGAATTGACGCCGCGTAAGAGGCTGAACGACGCTCGTATTCGATCTTCCGGATGGAGGAATCGCGAGCATCTCGCGACTTCTTTCCACGAAAGGGAAACACCGCCTCCGAGGGGGTTAAATCGGTGGTAAACTCTTATTCGGTTCACGACGACGACGACGACGACGACGACGATGCGGAAAAAGAAGAGAAACGAGGTGGAATCTTTATTGCTCGGATGCCTGTGTTTAGCTTTTAGAATTATTTTTAAATTGTCTTCTTGGAAGTTATTTTTTGTGGCTCATGATCGGATTGTAAATGAACACTGGTTAAGTTCACAGTTAATTAGAACTAATCGAACTGACCAGTTTCGTTAGCTTTGGTTTTTGTTTAAATTACCTTAATGGCACATTCAATTCGATTCTGTTGTAGTTAACAGTTATTAATTAATATATTGCAAATAGATACTGATTGACTGGAACTGATAAGATTGATTAGATCCAGTAATTTGTAATTAATTACATTGATTCCAGTTTCAAATTGTTCGAAAGTTGTAGTCGTTGAATTTTTCCGAATTTTTAATTGAATTAAATTTTTAAATTGAATTTTCAATGATCAACATTACGAGTCAATGTTAATTTGATGTTTAAGACGTACATAATCTTCTAATAATTCCTCCGTACGTGTACGTCTACTGTACCCTGCTGCAAAATCGCTGCAGTAATATTTAAAAAACCGATAAAAAGCGAGACAGGATCAGAAACAGCCTTCCGCTGAAAGAAGGACAAGCAATCTCGCAGACAATTCTCCATTATTCTTTCGCGAAACGTTTCCACCGTATGTTTCACTTGGCGATATCTTTCTTTTTTCCTCGATGGAACGTTATCGCGATCGCGAGACACTGTCGTTAATCTCTTTCCCTCTCTCTCTCTCTCTCTCTCTCTCCCTCTCTCTCTCTCTCTCTTTCTCTCTCCCTGTCGATAAACAGGCGCGCGTGGTGTCACAATGGAAGGGAGTGGAAAAAGGGCGTGCTGATACGCGATTATCGTCTTTAAAACGCGGTTCTGCTCGGGTCACCGGCGATACATGGAAAAGCTCTCTGTATCAGGCCTATAACTGCGCGCGGATTGACGGCGTTCCGGGACAGATAACCCAATTAAAAGTTACGCGTGGCCTACCGTGGATCGAGGTTTCTGTGCAAAGAAAACGCGTCGCCACTCGGTGATACACAACCGGCGGCGCGTTCCACCGTTCGCGTACACTTTCCCCGCGTGTTGCTTAAAATCACGCCAACATGAGAAACGAGTACGGCTAGTTTCCTTCCTGGGGTGTGGACACCCGTGCAATGCGGTGGCACTCTTGCATTTTTTTTCTTCTCTTTCTTTTCTCCTTTTCTCTCTCTCTCTCTCTCTCTCTCTCTCTCTCTCTCTCTCTCTCTCTCTTTTTCTCTCTGCTTTCATCGTTGCTACTTTTTGCTCTGTCGAGGGCGACGCGACGGTGAAACGCGCGACTTCGCACTCACGTGATATCGTGTACACCGGTCGTGGATCGTGAGTAATGGACTTCGATAGCGTTCCTCGAGTCGAAAAAGATTTTTCGTTTCCACGAGAGTGAAGCGGTGATTGGTATTTAAGCGTGTGAGATGGTAAATGTGGAACTACGAAACGAATTGTGAAATAAATTACGTTTTCGTCTCGCAAAGATTAAGAAAATGAGCAATTTTTTCAGTGAACATTTTGTGAATTTTATACGAACTGTAGAAATGGTACGGGTATTTGGAATTCTTGGGAATTTTTGAGAAAAATATTTCGATATATTGATAGATGATATTATTTTTTGACACTAGACGAAGAACTTGGTGAAATTTTCAGTTTCATAGAAGGAATTTCTTTCTGGACTTTTTGAAATTATTCGAAGTCGATCTTTTTACACAAGAATCGTTATTAGAATGAAAATTTTTATCTTGCTATACTATATTAGATATAAAATTTTATCTTGTTACTAGTCCTAGTTTTTGCTGACAAATGTCTCACTGATATATATCATGCAGTTTGAGTAAAAAATTTAATATGAAATACATAAAATCCACGTGACCATAAGAAATTCTTTTCTTGCAAAAAAAAAAAAAAAAAAAAAAGAAAGAAAGAAAACTTTGTCTTTCATTTCGAAGATAAAATTTCTGTTTGATCCATTTGTCTCGTAAAAGTTAATTGACGACGACATATACGCGTGGATATAAGAGAAATTTATAGGAAATGAATATTCCTTTCGCTTAATTTGAGACTCTCGTTTAGTAGCGGAATCTTAAACTAAAGGATTCTGAAACTTGGACTGGCGCACAATACCAGCTGTTAATGACTCAATCGCTGCGCGATTCAATCGAACGAATGAATAGCGTCGAACGATTTCCGTGGGAGAGCCGCGCCGACTGATGCCGTACCACGCACGGTCCGGATCTACTATGTCGAACAAAGCGGTTTTCAGCCGCGCTGCCTGAGTTTTAAGGACCATCCAGCCGCCACTTCTTCGCTTCGAGGTTTATGCAAGCTCCATTTTGCGTGAATCATCGTTCTTCCGATCTTTTTATTCCAATTTTCGTTATACACTGAGGAAAAAAGCGAAAAATCCCGATTTACGGAGAACCGTTCGTTCCGTATATGGCAAAATTTGATTCCAGTTCAGTTTTTGAAATAATATGATGCGTACATTACGTTGCATCATGTACATTGTAGTTGTGTGTTTTTAAACTGTATTTATTTGTATTTATTATGAAACTACGTCATAATTAAGACGTTTTATAGCTTGTCTTGTGTGTATTGTTATAGAATACTATAATTCGCGCGTGTAAGACGATAGTGACTAGTTGTGTGTAACTCGTAATAATATTTCTAAATAGGTCTGCACAATGAACATATTTTTCCCTTCGACAATAATCTTAACACTTATGCATAAAAATCCGCAGTCTAGCTATTACTTACATATAAGTGAATACGAATGAATCATCCATCAAATTGAATTGTTCTTGCCTCGTACATTAATAATAGAAACTTCCGAACGGTTGAATTGAACGACGGCGAATGTATTGGAAAATATGGAGTAAGAATATAGGTTCAACAGTGCTTAAGGAAAAAAAAGAATTTCCGTAACATAGGCGAACTTTTCGAGAACCTCGGTTCCACGGGCTCGTTTCTCGCCAAAACTGGCGATCAATAATTACACACCGGTGTCTACGAAATCAAAACCCGATGGGAAACCTTCGCGACGAAACCGCAGTAAACCGTATCGCCTGCAGACGATTCGAACGCATCGATCGCAAACGCCTGTAGAATCTCGATTTTCCGTGGACGAGCGACCGTGGGATGCAGCATCAGCCAGCGTGTCCAGGTGTCGTGTGGACGGGGCTTTAGATCGGATCGCGGCGGCATGCGAGACTCGAATTCCGGACGTGGAGGAGACAACGCGTACCGGAAAGTAATCACGCATATACCAGCGTGGCCAGAGCTACAGAGAGAGGGAAAGGGAGAGAGAGAGAGAGAGAGAGAGGGTGGGAGAAAGAGAGAAAGACAGAGTGAGAGACAGAGAGGAAGGCCGATCGATTAGCCTGTATCCCGCGATACGTACGCCGCCGCCGCGCACCGCAACTACGTGACAAATATTATCGCGATCGACCGACCAGCTGCGTTTGATGTGGACGCGTTTATGAAATGCCGACACGCCGATAATCATGCGCGACCAGCGCCCAAGGCTAAATCCGATTTGCAATATTAAGCCGCTGGCCGTGTTCACCCCGCCGCGCAGAGAACCACCAGGAGAAACGAGAGTACGCGCCACCAAAGTTTTTCGTCCCTTGGCTAATTAGCCTGGCCGATCAAAGGGGTGGAAGAAGGAGGATGACGAGGATTGTACGAACGACACGTGGTCGAACGAGATCGTTGATAAAGTGAGGCCTCCTGTGCTGCCACCGACATTGGCGTGGTGGAGGATACGAAGAGAACTTGCAGGGGGCGGGTTGGACGTTGGTTGGTCGTTGGACGTTGAAATTGGATGGTTTTATGATTAAGAGTTAAGGCAGTTGGATGGGAAATTGAAGATCTTCCGTGATTGTGATTTGAAGAATCAAGACTTGTGAAAGATGTAAGAAGAATTTGTGAAAATTCTGAGAATCGAGGGATATTAGACGTTGAAACTGAAAAATTCTCGAGTATTAAATAAGAGTACTGGAAAACGTCGATCTGAGGGAACAATTTATGAGCACTGAGATTAAAGATGCTGATTGTCGATAAAAGAATTTTCAAAAATTGACGAAAAAAATTTGGAAGAAATTCGTGAAAAATTAATGAAACGGGAAAAATCTAAATCGCAATCCGACATTTCCGATACGAGTGAAGAATGATTGTTTAAGTGATAGACGAAAGATGATTGAACGTTGTGGAAAATATCACCGGTCCCCGATTATAAGCCGGGGAAAAAAAAAGTGACCTATCTATTCGATTCGCTATCTATTCACTTTGGTGAAACGATTAATTGAAATCGACGCCGATAACGACGCGTCGAGTGTTGGCTCGAAGCTCGATGGCGTCCTGGAGCTCCATTAGCCTCGAGTGTCTACGTTCGAATTCAATTTTTACCGACCAACGTGGTTTGGAATTTTAGTAAAGCTGTTCTTCAATCGTGACATGCATTTTTAAAAGAAAAAAAAGGTTCCTCTATATATTTGCTACAATATTGTTAAAAATAGTTGAATAATAGAAATTGGACACCCTTAACTTTTTCGCTGAAGTACCCTCGAAAATTAAAACCGCTCGCGGTAAAAATGATAGTAAAAAAAAATAAAAGCAGAAAACTACGACAAAAAAATAGATTTTCAACAAATTGCTCAATTACTAACTAAACTGCTCGATTTTGTAACAATAAAATGGAATACGCGTTTTAAATAGAAATTATACGTTTGTTGTGTAAAAATATTTTTTTACGACTATTAGAAAACAAACGCATACGTGAAACTCCACGAAAATGGTATTTTTAAATGTTATCAGCGGAGTATGGATTTTTATGAATTTATTTCTAGAAATTCGAGCATAAAATTTAAAAACATTTTACAGTGTAGATATATTCGAAATTTAAAGATATATAAAATTCCCAAATTACATTTCTCAGTTATTCAATGTTATTCATAAAATTTCATCATCGTTTAATCGTCAATATACTAAACATCCAAACATCAATAAAATAGTGAAAACATGCATGATATGGGAATTTAAACTCTTCAACGCCGAGTATCAAATACCAAAATTCTTAGGAAAAATTTAAAAAAAGAAGACTAGCGTCTATTGGAAGACTGTTCGACATAGAGAGTCCGACAAGAGCGAGTGTCTGACCGATCGCATCTTATTCTCCTGAAAACGAAACATCAGGCAATATGCTGGTCTCCAATAGCTGGGAGCACTGATCTTTCGCTCCAGTTACGAAAAAAAAAGCTTCGCGAGAGTCTGCCTCTCTGCCGTGCAAATTGGAGCACCGATAAACGTGGCTCACTCGATCAACCCCCTTTCCAAGGGGAACGTCTATTCCGGTAACTACGTTCTGCGACACGGAGACGGGTACACTCACCCCTCGTGCACGCTCTGCGATCGTCGAGAGCGTTTATACAAACTTAACTGTGCACTTTTCTCGATAACAGATAGTGTTTATTGATTTGTTGCAATTTTATTATCTTTCTGCTATTAACTTTCCTTCCTTTTCCCTGTTTTTATTCAAATCGTTAGATACGAGTGGTCGTTACGGATGTTTTAACGAAACGATTACCGATAGACTTCAATACATTATCAAGAGTTTGAAAATAGCAAGATTTTGTCTTTAAATTGTACTCGAAAGAGCTACGTGCTACTACACGAGTCTAAAAAATCAATTGTGAAATATTGAAAGGTTCTTGTAAGATTAGAAGGTTTTAAATATAACTCGTCTCGTCGTTAATTATGAAACTAGAAACAATTTTCGAAGTCGAGTATCACTTGAAAAGATGGGTTAGGATCTTCGTGTTTGCTTCCAACTTCATCGAGCCTTCATCATCGCTGTAATTCGAGATCTCTTTACGAAATACAGCTCTCAAATACGTGGCAAGTTTTCACGAGTGTGTCATTGATGTATGCGATGACGAACGCAATCGAGAAACTAGATTGCGATTAATTCCCTGGTTACAAATGTTTCCAAGTTCTGTTCAGTCTTCTGAAAAAAATGGAAGTTCCGACTGTTTCACAAACATAAGCTATCATTCTGCCAAAACTAGAAAGTAGATTAAACTTTGCCAACAACGGAACTTTACGTAAAGAGATTCCAAAATGGGTCATCGATTACCGTTCACCTCAATCTCCTTTACATCATCTTAATCCTCAACCTAACCTCGTCTAACTTACCATCCTCACACAGTCATAATCTCAAAACACGTGTTTCCTTTTCTCTTCCAGAAACCCATTGTTTCGGCTTCTTGTCAATGAATAATGTGATGAAATAATAAAGTCAAATAAAAATCAATTTAACGTCAAACCTGAGACCACATACATGTTGCAATTACGAACATAAATCCGAACACCGATCTATCATCTAAACTTCAAGAGGAAGATAGGGAAGCAACGATGTCACCACGAAATGAATGGCCATCGCAGCTCAATACGCTAATTCCGGAGCTAGCTATTTTATTACCAGAGAGAGAGAGAGAGAGAGAGAGAGAGAGAGAGAGAGAGAGAGAGAGAGAGAGACAGAGACTAAACCTTCTCCGTGGTACTTGGTGACTGTACATCCGGCACTGGAGACCGTCTCTGTCCTGCAACCGTTCGCGAGTATTCCCTCCTCCACCCACCTCCTGCCGCCCAGTTTCTCCTGGTGGCACTGCTGTATCTCTCTCTTTCTCTCTCTCTCTTTCTCTCTCTCTCTCTCTGCGATTCTCTCTTTCCGACTCTCTCTCTCTCTCTGGCTCGGTTCCCGTGGCGCGCGCTCGCCCGTGTTCCCGTTCTCTCACTCTATCCGCCCCCGCCCCCGTAGCATGCCAACCAACGAGCCGGGGCCGCTTTCGCTTTGTGCGCGCCGGGGCGGCGGTACATCAAAGCCTTCTAGTTCCCGCTCCGGCCTTTGACGGCTGCGTCGCGGCCGCTCGCTCAGTCATCGCTCGGTAGGCGAAGCCGGCACGCCGTGGATGAACGGTCGCGCGCGCGCCAACGCTCGCCGAATCCGTGGGATTCGCAGGCCACCGCTGGCCAGGAGATTCCTCCGCCGCGGGAACGCTATCACCGTGGATCATGTCGCCCCGTGGCAGCAAGTGCACGCGCCTAAACGCCAGGGCCACGTCGAAATCGAGATCTACCGCAGTTGTTCGCAGCGCTAATAGTCATCAGCAAACGAACCATCATCATTATGAGCAACGACATCGACAAACGGAAGAGGAGGAGACGGAGGAGGCCGCGTACCTGGCCAACGAAGAGGAAGGAACCGTTAAGTGTGACGAGTCGGTCAATGGAAGTAACGCGACGATAACGACGACGATAACGACGACGACGACGACGATGACGACGACGACGACGACGACAACGACGACAACGACGACAACGACGACCAGAACGAGCAAGTCTGCGGTGGCAGCGTGCGAGGGTCGATCGTCGTGGGCGGCGCGCATGCGCCAACCCCTGGAGAGTAGCCTCGAGCCCCGTGAAAACGGCACCCTGGTGCAACGATGGCCGACTAGCAGGCAACGCCGCCGCGATCGGATTCGAGCTGTCGCCGAGGACGATCCGAACCAAGGAGATGGCACCGTGTCCTCGTCCACCTCCTTGTCTTCGCCAGCAGCGTCCTCCTGCACGGACGTGTCGTCCAGAAGGTCTACCTCACCTCCGTCAAGCATCTCGTCGCCAGCACATTCCACCTCGTCCACCTCCACCAGTGCTGTCTCCCGGGAGAATAATTCGCGCAAGGACAACGATCAAGGAAATGATCGAACGAACGAAGAAACGAGTACGGTGGACACGAGGAAGTACAGTAACGAGGTACATCAAGATAGAATCAGAAAGAGGAAACAAGAGAGACAATGTTCGATCAGAGCACGTAGTGTCAGAGAGGTGATCACGGAGAAATCGTCGGCCACGACGGCGTCAACGTCGTCCACTTGTGTTCCTACTTCTTCCATAGTCTCTTCCTCCTCGCCGTTCTCCTCTTCTGTCTCCACTACCTCCGACAAGGTCACCGAGCAGTCGACACAAGGCAATTTAAGAAGCTGCCCTCCGATCCCTCATTCGTCCGTTATCGAGAGCCTGAGGAACGCTCTGGAAAGCTACGACCGCAGTAGAATCTACCTCGCACATGTGTCCTTCCTGGATTGGCGGGACCTGCCTGGACGACGACGCGCCACCTCCACAGCTGGCGATTCCGAAAGGGTGTGGGTGGTGGGGGCGGCGGATCACGAAGGCCACCACAGAACGCGACTGTTGGTAACCGGCCGCCATTGGCGACCACGTTGCCTCAGACGGGTGAACATGCTCAGCCAGCCTGTCATTTACGCCGGTGGTGGCAGAGGTTCTCTCACGGTAGATCTGTTCCTCTGGTGGTTCCATCGGGAGTTCGCCGTGACAGCGATGGCCATGCATCCTGATGGTGCTGTGTTGGTCGCTGAGACCGCGGATTACTTGCCACCGGAGGCTGACTGCGTCGCTGCCGATGGACTGGTCAGACTGTTTGTCGTACCGAAAGATTGCCTCGAGATGAGAATCGTGGTACGAGAGTTGCGAGTCCGGCTGGCAACGGGAGTTCTTTCTAGAGCCTGTTACGGTGTCTATCGGAAGATCTCCAATTCGAACAAAGATACCGATTCCCTAACTGCGTATCTGAGAAGATTCACCTTGAAAGAAGCTTTCGCCGATCTTCACAGAGCCTGGTTAAGCGTCAGATCAGAGACGTTCGCGAGAAGTTGGATCCTGCCGCGAGATCGCGACGATTCCTCGATCGGTTGTTCCAGCAACGTGGTTGGTCTTGCTTTGTCCTCGCGGATACACGTCGCTTCTGATCAGGAGGAGGACAGGATGCTTCTGATCGAGCTGCAAAACGTCGCGCGGGAAGTGGGTCTGGAGGTCAGCGACGACGAACTGAGCAAGTGGATCCTCGAGGACGAGAGTAACAACAGCAGCAGCAACAGCAACAGCAGCGAGGCTTGGTGCGTCAGGAAGAAGGAGCTGGAAGAGGATCATTGCCGCGCGGTGAAGATCGAGGTGGAAGAGAAGTGGGCCGATTACGAGGGCGGGAAGCAACAAGGGACAGACGAGGAGGACGACGAGGAAGAGGAGGAGGATGAAGACGAGCCTACCGCGGAAGAGACCGTCGGTCTACTGTCGAGGGTGCTGACTTGGATGGAACGGGAGCCTCTCGATCCAGGACTATTACTCGCCGTCAGATCGATGCGCGATACCGCCGCACTCATGGTAAGCACCGACTGATAAGAGACAACCACTCGAGGTATCGATCGTCGCCGCGAGACTCGTAAACTCGCTGGGAGTTTCAGGGTGTGCGACCTTGCGAGCCTCGCGCGCCGCGAGGCTAGATTGAACTAATTCTCTTCCGGCTGTTCGGCTGTTCTCGGCAGACGAGAACGAAAAGAATGAAAAAGAAAGAAAGAAAGGGATAGAGAGAAGGGAAAAGGGACAAGAAGGGATGAGACTCGTCGCGCAAGAGGACGCTCAAGGGCCACTCGAATTCGGCGATACGTCGTCGAGCCGGCGAATGGAAAAGTCGAACGGGAGAACGAACCCTCGAACGTTCGAGGAGCGAGCGCCATCGCCGCTGCCGCCTCCTCCGTCTTTGCAAATTAATGCTCGAGCTCGTCCTCGATAAGCGCGCCTTTCCCCCCTTCGAGAGTTTATTGAATTGTATATTATATTTCCTCCTCGACAAGAAGAACGAGGGCTTTTTAGTCCTTCGTGTCCTCCTCGCCGATGGAAGAAGAGGGACTCGTCCGATACCGTCAAGGACAACGATGCTAATGTCTATGTTAAATAGGGAGGAACGGAAATGGTACTCGACCGAGGAAGGGGGGGGGGGGAGAGGAGGCTCCGATCAAAGAAACGGATACTATCTTTGTTCGCGGTGGTGGGAAGGTTCTGCTAAATGGGGATGGTTTCGACGATACTGGCTGATCGTTGTTTGAATAACTGATAACTTTACAGTCGCCACTTGATCAATCGAAGATTCCTCGTTTTTAGGGATCAATTATGTTATTAGGTCTTCTTGTTTCTTGATATCTGCGATTCTTTTTTTTTTTTTTTTACGCTACTTCGATTACTTTTTACTCTTCATGTGAATATGATTCGAACGAATTTTTAATATTTCACATTCCGATGTTCCTCCAACGACGTACATGACAGAAAGACAATTTCGTTTGATCGATCTTCTCCTTTTTCTTCGTAACTCGTCGACGTCTTAAAATTTCGAAATTCAGTTAGCAGAGCAGACGACGCGTGTGATCGATCAAACGGGATAGCGAGGAGAGTTGGAGATAGGGAAAAAGAGATCAATTTATGTCGTCTCACATAAACACGTGTCGATGCCTTTCGGCGTATCAATTAATTAATTGATATCCCCGGGCAGATTGCTAATTACCTTGCTTCATTAACGAAGCATTAATCAACACGGTATTAATTAATTACTCGATAACGATAATGCAACGTCGTCACGCAAGGTACGCTTGTACGGCATACCGTGACAAAAACTGACGCCGAATATATATATACTTGTTTCGATTTCACGATACCCGTTCACGCTCTAACCCTTTCTCCATTTGATTTATAGGCGAGCAAGATGGGCCTGGCGGGTACGCATCCGAGCGGTTTGCCCTTCTTCTGCCCCAATGGGGACCACCTGACTCAACCACCGCCTGCTCATATGGGAATCCCACCATATGGGACGCTCGATGCGGGCAAAGCAGCCGCAGCGGCAGGTGAGTACCTAAATATCACCTTTAAATTGAATATCCCGACAGGTTCAACGATGATGTCTTCGTTTATTGTTTCTTCTTTTCTTCTTTAATTTTCGTTTTCACAGCGATACGCTGAGAATTTCGAGGGGAATAAAGAAATCCTTAATGAAATTAGTAGTTTAAATGAGGATTCAATTCATTAAGAATGAATAGTAATAATTTTATAATAATCACGACATTATAATTGGTTAAATTTCATTGGTCTAAATTTCATAAAATTATAGGATCTAAAGTGGAAGATGTAGGTTCACTTTAAATATTTATTGGAAAGGAGTCGATTCACACTCGAGTTTGTGAAACATTCAATTCAAATTCAAATTCAATGCAAATTTAAAAGAAATTCAAATTCAAATTTCGAAACATCGACTTTGCATCTCAAAAAACTCGAATTTAAATTTCAAAGATTGTAATTTACATTTAAAATATTCGTATTTACATTACAAAACATTAAATACAAGATTTTCGATTCGAATTTAAATTTCGAAAATTCACCTCAGAAACTTGTAAAAATTTATGCTCAAGTTACAAGAATTTAACTTTAATCTTCAAAACGAAAGAAAAAACCTAGCAAGATTACGCTAATTTTACAAATGCAATTTGAAAAATTCAAGTTAAAACTCCCGAGAATAGAAAAACTAATTTTGCAAGTGCAGTTTATTAAAAAGTTCAAGTTTAAATCTTGAAGATTTCAAAAACTAAATAGAAATAGAAGAACTTTGTTGCATTGTTGCATTTTAAGAGTGCAACGTGACACAAAACTAATTTTAATTCTAATCGAACGTGAAGTGACAGCGAGCATTGGCACCTTTACTTCTTGATTCTGCAAGATAGTCTTGAACTATCGACAACTTTTCACAGAACGTACACAGAGTGGTTCCACGCCTTACTATCGGTTGAATCAATAATTCTTTTACAAAGTTAAACCGCTAGTGTCGGCTCAAATATTGACAACCCTCTCAAATTGTAATTGATGGAATACTTCCCTCGTAATAGAACGCCCTGTAATAGAACAACTCTTCGCGTATCATTTCACTGTATCGATCCGTGCAAATATTAATATCATCCCTGTCATATGCGAACTGTATAAACAGGTTTTGTTTGTGGCTTGTCTCGGCTAACAATAAGCAACGGAACAATTCCGCTTGAACTGCATCCAACGTTTAAAATAGAATCACTGAAACGAGGAGCTTTCATTCCGAAACGCACAATTCTCGATTTAATATTCAAATTATACGGAGATGTACATGTTATCCACTTTGAAAATAAAATCGTTCAAACGGGGAAATTTAATTCGTGGTTTCAGTTCAGATAAAAGAAAAATTCTAAATTCGCATAAACGTGTTGTCAATTATTTTAAAGAAACACTTCTCTCGACACTTTCCAACATAATTCTATGTCCGATCAGACAAATATAAAAGGAAAATCCTTTGTTTGGAAACCAACCAACGCACAACCTTCACCTAAGTAATAAAACGATCCGCAATTTTTTTCCAAAAAGAGAACAATCTTTTCTCAAGAGCCAAGCCAGATTAGCTACGCAGTGTCCTTTGGCTTTCGAGGCGAATTAAAACTCGTCTGTGTATCTAGGTGGTCTCGCGATTCTTGGTGGTCGTGCAAACATTGATATTCCTACGGGGTTCTAATTGAAGGAATATTTCTTATCGAGTGAAGGGGTCGCCCGATGCGAAGGCCCGAACTCGCAGGGAGAAATATGGAGAAAGTAGGAAGAGACCGTGCGTCCCCAGAGAGACAAAGGAGAGAGCGTAACAAAGAGGAACAGAAGGAGAGAGAAAGAGAGGGAGGGAGAGACGGAAACGGAAATGGTGGTGGGATAAGAGAGAGAAGAGAGGTTCACGAACTGGCGTCAAGTAGGAGAATAAGAGGAGGACTCACCATTAGGCTAATCAGCCAGGCATGCAGCCTCCCTCTGGCGTCGGGTCAAGGGGGTTTCAACCCGCCTCTCTATTTCTACAGCTTCTCTTCTTCCTACCCTCATTGCACCCGCCCCCGAGACCACCTCCCCTAGCCTCTTTCGGGAATCCCTCGCTATCAACTCGCCAGCCAATGTGGATTAACAGTCGATGACCGATGTATCTTCTCCATGATGTACCAACAGCCTTCGTAGATGGGGCCGGTTACAGTGGTTACAAAAGATATAAAGACACACCAGTGTATTTATTCTTATTCACACCAGCGTATTTCCATTGGAATTTTTGTGCGATAAAATATTGGAAGTAGGTACAGTATTTAATAGATAAAACGAATATTTATGTACGTAGGTTCCGTACTCTCTTAATTATTTTGATAAAAATATGAATAATGAATATGCATTAGTGACCGCAATTTAATCACAGCTTTTGCATATTAATTAATTAAGTCCTAGTATATTAAATTTTGTATACTAGCGCTTTTGTATAATATATAGAATTTAATTGTAAAACACTTCATTGAAAAGTAAGGGTGTATGACAATACTTTTTGTAACCACTGTGTATTAAATATTTCGTATATGAATAGAAAAATATCCAGAGAACTAAGAACATAATTTCTCTAGTAAGACAAAATGTTTCGAGCTACACCATTTGTCCCTTTCTTTTTCCTTTCTATTTTCACGAAAATAAGGTTTAGAAAATTAACTATAAATTTTGATGTTGATACGAATTTTTAAGGAAAGCTAAGAGTAATTATCTTCTTCGTGTATAGTTAAGGGAAAATACCCCTTTCTTCGTGTTTCACAAAATATATATCCTAATTAGGATTATCACCTTTCGTTAAACCATATCTACTATTAACTTCAGAATCATTCTTATCCTTTGATTCCCTCCCAGAACCACCTCGTCTCTCCTCCGATTCCCATTACGCTCCATTATCCTTACAATACGCTCCTCTTCCGTTCTCCCTGAAACTAAAATCGCCGAAGGAGAACGATTCGAATTCGGTTCGTCTCTTCCCTTAAAGCTATCGTTTCACCTACACCGGACAAGGACGGAAAGAATCGAGAGAAACAGAGAGGAGAAGAGCCAACCTGGAGATTCTGGACGTGTTTGCGCGCGCGCTATCTTTCTCTCCTCTCCTTCTGCCTCGGGCCTATCTCGCTCTCGCCACCCTCTGCTCACCCACGTCCCCTAGGTCCCTGGAATATGTAGATGGGGTTGATAGCGTTTATGCACGACTACGAGTTCGTACGGCGGCTCGGGTTCTTTGTCTTGCAAACGAGCGAGCATTTTGTCCCCACCCCTTTCTCCTCCTACACTTTCTCCACCTCGTTCCTTCCCCCTAGACTCGAGTTCACCCTCGCTCTCCTCTTTTCCTCTCCTCACCACCGAGAAAATCTTTCTCTCTCTCTCTCTCTCCCAATCTCTCTCTCTGTTTCTCTTCTAGGGAGTTCTCGGCGCTGTTCAGCCACCACCCACTCACTCACCCGTTCTCTCATGCTACGCAGCACCCGACCGAGAGCACCGCCGCCACCTCTCTCGTTCAACCCCCTCTCTTTACTCCTCTCTTCTTCCTCGTGTTCCTCCTATGTCTCTTCATCTCCTTGTTTCTCTCCTGCTTCCCTCTTCGTTCCTTTACCGTATCTCTCTCTCTCTCTTTTTCTGTACGTATGTATGTCTGTATGTTATTCACCATGTCTATCTTCCTTCAACATGTCGGTTTCCAGATTTTCTCGCTTTGTCCCGCCATTACATCTTTACGTGTCCTCTCCCATACGGTTCGTAACTGCGCGTACATGTTACTCGCCACGTCCGTCTTCATCTAACATGCTGGTTTTCAACTTTCCTCTCGCTTTATTCCACGTTCCGTTTCTCCGTGTGTCCTCTCTCGTAAAGTTGGCATTGTAGGCAGTTGTTATCTATCCCCGTTCAACTCGTCGGTTTCTCCTACTTCCCTCTCGCTTTGCTCCACGGTCTGCTCCTCTCCGCGTGTCCTCTCTCGAGGCACGATTCGAGAGTTACCAGCGTTCGAAATCATCCCCCTCCGTTCTCTCTTCCTGTCGAGCCGCCCCTAGCTCTTTCTCGCTGCATGTTCTCGCTTCCAGGAATATATTTCTAATTAGCTCCACTTTTCCATCTCCGCCGCTTGTTTATTTCAGGATTCCACGGAACAGAGGAGATAGGGTGGGGTTTAGGATAGGATATCGGAGGGTCGAGAGCGTCAAGCCCCGGTTCCACCATTGATCCGCTTAATTTCTCTCTTCTCGCGCCACCCTATCACATAGACGAAGCTTTCCCTTTTAAGTTTTCTCACTTTTTCGTAGTCCTTCTGTCGATTCGAGCTTCCGTCGCGATTATCAGCCGCCTTCTGCCACCTTTTGATAGTTTCGTGTCTGCTGGTTATAGATGGCCAATTTTCGTGTTTAGTGGCCGATTTACTTAGTTTGGTTTGAATTTAAACTAAGTTGTATAATTGTGTCACAGAATTACGTGTAACAGAGTTATTATGTATTTGCAAATTGTTCTCAAATTTCACTCCAGTTAGTTGAATAGTTTTCATTAATGGCGCTTAAGGGAGATTCAATATTGTTGAACACTTAACGTTTCAGAATAATTATTAATATTTTATAACCTGTATCAACTTCGTACCTTTCATTAAATCCCGAAATTCTGTATAAATGTATCCACAATAGATTTAAACAATATGAATATTGATATTGATGTTAGTCCTACATTTCTCTCTTGCCTAAGTCTCTAATTTTCTCGCACACAACGATTCAATCTAACTTTGCAAATCTCTATTGAAAAATATCCCTCTGACTTAAACTAACTTTGAAGCTTTAACGCTTTTGGTCATTAAATCCTAAATAATTTTTGTAATTTTACGAAATTTATAGAAATTAAAATTTGCACAAATAATTTTACGACGAATTATTGCCTGAACCTTAATAAATTAATAGCATTCGTACTTAAAACCAACTTCAAATCTGTCACGCGTAAACGTGTTCTCAAATACCGTAAATAGTTACAATAGCTCAAATATACGGCCAACTCACAAAAGACGCACCCCAAATAATTTGCACCCCATTCTGTTCACACAAGAATGACCGAGGCCAACTTTATGAATCTTCTGTGCTGGAAAGTAAATCAAACCAGTCGATTAATGAACATAATAGAACGTCAAACAAGACAAGCGGGCGTATCATAGTCACCCCTGGTGGTGGCACCCTTGCGCGCGCGTGTTACGAGAACGGAAAGCCACTTGGCCTCTTTCACCGGCGGCTGCGATTCTTCGAGCACCGTAATCCTTCACGAGTAGGTTCTCCAGTTTTCTTGCCGCTTCGAGCGGTCACTTTGACATCTTTGTCGGGGTTTCCACGCGTGTGTCGCGGCTTCGCGCCACCGTAAATACACTTTTCCTCTCGTTCGAGTGTTAAAATACCACTCGAACGTATCCTCATCGCGAGCAGACCTCGAGTACCTCGGCGCTCGAGTACGCGCGCCAGCCTGAGAACGAGGTCCTTCTTTCGCGAAAGTTATTCTTTCGACAGCCCCCTGATATTTCGAGGGGGAGAACCGAGGAAGCGCACCACCCTCGAGATTTTGACGGATTCCTGCTAACGATCCTTTCGTTGGTTTCAGGGACCTGTGAAGATCCTTGATACTTCTAGCAAAAACTGGTACTAGTTAAGCTTCATTGATTTCTAACGTCGACAAGGCGATTGTGGACTCGTATTGCATTTATGGGAAATTTAACAGCGCAAAAATGCAGAAAGTGTTGCGCCATAAAATATCGAAAGTTTCTTTAGACTCTTTCTCCTAGTTTATTCGATTTTGTTCATAAAAATTCGCATATTTGTTATAAAGGAAAGAAACAGTTTTAACAAATCTTTTGCGCGTAATGAGTTTCCCTTTTAGTCGCTTTTTACAACACGCAGGGCATTACAATGCCCTAATCTAATTCTCGAATTCACAAAAAAATATACATCTTGATATCCAATCAATTTTACAAACTACAAGTATTTGTTGAAATATTTAAATCGTTCACTAATTTAGTACACGCACAAATCTTTCTTCGCATGAAGAAACTTGATAATCATCTCAACTACGAATAATCTCGTAGTTGCAATACCTGAGCCGTCAGACAGACTTCGTCGCTGTCTATGTTAATTCTGTGATGTCTCAGAAACCATTTCTTTGTTCCGAGTTCACCCCAGGAAACGTGTTTTCCCCCTTTTGGGGACACGCACGAATCCCACAGTCTTCCGCCGATAACTATAACCAGGTAAATGTTAACGATACCCTCTGATAGTCCCAACTGGACCATCCACGCGGTTCAAACAAAACCACAGAATCCTCCTCTGCTCTCTTCTATAATAAAGAAAGAAACAAAGAATGGGAAAAAGGACGAAGAAAAAAAAATAGTCGAAAACCATCGAAGTCGTCGACCGAAGGGAGAGAGAGAGAGAGAGAGAGAGAGAATGAAAAGGCAAGGAAATAGAAGCGTGGTGGGCGGCGGGACATATACGGGTCGAGGGACAGAAAGACAGAGAATATCGCGTATACGGAACACCGGGAGCTCGAGTTGTTCGAGAATAAAAGAGTAATTTTCCGGGTGGTGAGACCCCGATAATGGGGTTGCAGACTGCCGAGTCGACTGGAAAGTGATTAAGCACACATGACGGAGCCCGCGGACTCGCCAGGATATTACGAGCCACCCCTTTCAACCCACCCGACCTGTTCCATCCGCCTCCACCAGCCTCCGCTGCTTCCCTTATATCATCCAGTTCTTCTTCTGGCTCTGCACTCAGCCGCGGGTTCGTACTTCTAATTCTCGTCCCTTACCTTATTCGTACATCGGTATCGGACAGATAACGACCCCTTCCTGCCCGTTTCTACGAGCTGACTGAACCAACCCCGTTTCTCCTCCCCTCCTCGGGCATCGGTTTCTCTTTTTAGTCCACGAAAACGAGACTCTCGGTCTCGATATCGGGCTATCCGTCTTTCTTTCCGTTCCACGGATTTCTTCCGGCTCTAAGAAGATCAGACTGGTCGGGCGAATGTTAACAAATCGTTATTATTTTCGGGCAAAGTGATAAACTGAAGGTTAAAAGAGAGAGAGAATAAAGCGATTTTTGAGCGGTTGTTATTGCGTAACAGTGAAACGCGTGTGTTTAAGTAGATTGCTCTGCTATGGTCAGACGAGCAGTAAGGAGAATATGGAGATATAAGGAAACTATTCGATAGAGGACAAATTTTTAAAGAAATGATATTCAGGTGTACGTATGTAATTATAATACTGTATTTATAAATTGTTAATAATTATTAAATATTAATATAATTATTGAGAATAGAATAAGTGGATGGTACAGAATGACACAAAAGGTCATCCTTCAGTTGAACGATGTATTATAATAAATTGAAA
Source organism: Frieseomelitta varia (assembly GCF_011392965.1). Lineage (NCBI taxonomy): Eukaryota > Metazoa > Arthropoda > Insecta > Hymenoptera > Apidae > Frieseomelitta > Frieseomelitta varia. Next base: position 334,686 of record NW_025109954.1, on the reverse strand, counting down.
ATGAAGTAACAGAACGTATAAATCGAAGTAGATTGTTCTTTGATGGTCAGACAGGCAGTTCAAGAAAACCGTTCATCAATAAGGAGACATTAAGAAGGTATTCAATATAGGATTGAAGAACTTTCAGAGGGAAAAGATACGAAGAATGTCAAATATTAATAACTGTTAACAATTACGTTTAATATTGAAGCATTACTGAAGCATTAGAAGAGGAATAAACACATATTGAAAATCTCAATGACCAATTGTTCCAAACGTAGCAATTTCATCCAACTTCATTTATTTATCTACTCAAACACGATATTGTACATATTGTAAAATATAACAAACAAGATTCACATACAAAGAAACATACAGCAAACAAAATATGTACGAAGCAATATATAAGAAACGCAGAATAGAACCAAATAGAACAACTGTAACGCAATTCACGAAACTTTCCAGAATTCCATCAAACTCTGCCATCAAATAATCTCCCTCCCCTTAATCCCCAGACCACAAGCGTACTTGCAGCATCTCAAAACTTCCTCCCAGCAACATCTATTCTCAAGCTTCGATCTCCATCGCACGTCTCTGTTAAACGTTGCAAGCAATCCTGTCCATTAATCAACAGCCCCAGGATCTCTCTCTCTCTCTTACACACATTCACTTTACAGTTCAGCGATGGTCGTTATCCAGACACCGTAGGGCTTAGAGTAGCCCTATCGTAGAAAACCACGCGTTGACCGATTTCGTACACCATCGGAGTGATTTGCTGCGCTGGGACACGTAACTCTGCCCCTTCGGGACATATTCGAAATGCAAAAAGGAACACGAAGGTGAAGTGTAACCGGTAGGAGGTGAAAAGAGAGTCCGTCTATAGTTGGTACGATCCAACTATACATATATAGGGGAAGAAGGGGGGGGGGGATGAACCAGAGGGGTAACGACGAAGCAAGAGGAGGAAAGAGAGAAGTATTGGCCTCGTCAAGCGGTTTCAGCGCTTGCCGATATTCCAGCCGCTTTTCGTCGACCCTTATGAAGCCAATTACACTTCGTCTCGCCAAAGGCACCCCACTTATAGCTGGCAATCGACGTTTCTGGAGCTCTTCGGGGGCCGCGACCGGTTCTGCAGCACGTATACCGGTTTTGTATTAGATACCGCCACTGTGAAACGCACCCCTTTCCCTCGTACCTACGTCTCCAGCCTGTGCCTGGCCTCGTGTAACAACGATCCGTGATGACAGTGTGGATACAGGGGGAGGGGGGGAGGTGTCAGTAATTATACGATAGGATGGACCCAAGATTCCAACTACAGATACTTAGTTTTATTTATTTATTTTTTTTTATTTCTTTTTGGTTGTGAAATTGGTTGCGAATTTGGATTGTAATTATCAATGGTATGCGAAAGAAGTTTTCTAACGTGTACGTTCTAGATTGTGATTTAAGTACATCTTCTGCTTAATATTTTGCTTGTACGACTGTCTGGAATAACAGCAATCGATACAAGAAATTAACTGTGAGTTGTTATTGCTTATCAGTAATTACAGTTTTTGAATAATTATCGATAGAGTGGAATCTTTCCATTTCTTTTACTTGTTGCATAATGCGTTTGAAAAAATTGTAATATATATACATAAATCAATGAAGCTTTCAAAGGATCGTATGGATTACTAACGATTAGAAGTGCAAATATCTTCCAAATATATTTCATCTTCATTTTTTCGAACCTTCACTAACCTATATACTCCAAAAAAAAAAACAATAGTATAAAGAATCATTTAGGAAAATGACATACCATGCAAATTATTAACAAACAAACTTTCTGTAGAGGGACGACTGTGGTAGTAGGTATCGAGGGGGTTCGGGCCAGTGATCAATGCCCGCTCGCTGGGTCATCCGATTCGTGTTTGTAGTGCAAACCGACTCGATATTAAATACATAGTCCTCCTTTCCTCCAATCGGATCATTCTTCTTTGATCTCGCCCGTAATAATGTTTATCCTGCATCCGTTGATATTCAGCCAGCAGGCCCGACGCCGACGGCGCGTCAGTCGACCCCGTAAAAATGTATCCTGGGTAAATTATGGTTGTTTTCTTCTCAAAAATTTGTCAACGATCTCAATCTAATCGGAAACATTTCATGACATGCAGTAATAATATTTTACGAAGTTTTTCTTGTTATTTAAGAACAATTTCCCTACTGTTTGTCTGACCATTAAAGAATCATCTACTTCAATCCGTACGCTCTGCTGTTATACTTCTAATTTATTCCGTATTTTCATTTTTATACTCACTCGTTATCGATTATCATGTTCAAGATCAAACAATAAATCTCTAAATACGAAATATTTAATATTTGTCTATGCTACAGTTATTATTTTCTGTACAGAGACTTCAATTTTATAAAAAAAAATCAAGACTCTGTAGAAACTGTGAGAAAAAATCGTCTAATTTATTAAACCTCGTCTGATATTGGATTATAAATAACTATAGTGATTTTACTTCACATTATTAAGTTTTAGTTATATTTGATTATTATCACGTATTTCACATTCTTTGTGATAGAGAAATACTAAAAAAATTCCTAGTATTAAATAATTTAATCGTATGATCCTCGTTGATCATTAAGAGTTAATATCTCTGAAGAATTAATATCACTGTTATCTTTCAATATTAATGTCGATCACAACAAGACAAAGGATAAAGAACGGGACAACTACATCGCTGATTTTTGTTGCAGGTTTGACGAGAGCACCAATGTATCCCTTCTCCACGGGTCAATATCCGTACCCCATGCTTAGCCCGGAAATGACGCAAGTCGCTGCTTCCTGGTAAGTCAATACACTTGATCCGCCGATATGAAACGTCACTAGCAAAAAGCTGCACAAACGAGTCTCATTACCATCTCTCGTTATAAAATAACCGAGTTAATTAACCTTCTTATCAACTCTCTTCTAGGTAACGGAATTAAAATATTATAATCTTCTTCGATAATTTCACGTCCCCGTCACGATTATATCGAACGAAGAGAAATCATTTACCATTTCTCGTATCGCGAACAACACGCGAATAAAGAAAAGACAGATGATTGAATAGCCACGATACGAAAATATATCGCTCGGATCGAGATAAAAGTTCCAAGGATTCGAGATCGAAGACGAGGAGTGGGCCAATTTACATGAGAAACGTCCGATTTTTCAAGTGATCGTTAATTCTACCTTTCGCGTACTAACGATTCGGCCCTCGAACGCGGCCACTCGACCAGGATAAACGCGATTTTTATTTAGCTTTGGAAATATTCCTCTTTTCAACCCCTTTTTCTTTCGAGTCTTCTCTCTCGTCTTCTGAGTATACGGTTCGTACGTGCGCCATTGAAAAGATAAAAGGCGTTTTTTAAAATTCGAGCTTGAATTTTCGTGCAGAATCATTTTTATCACTCTTTAAAATGAAATTGGACCCCCCCAATATTACGAAAGTTGTCCTTTCATTTAATTCTGGACAACTCCTACTCTTTTCATACACTCCGAAATTTTAAAATGATATATCGTAACACTCATGTAATCGAAGATATATTCAAGTGTTACACACGTCAAATTGCTTAGCTCGATCTATATATCCTACTGATTCGTGTAATCCTATCTTATTATTTTTAAAATAGAAAAGGGGAAAAAAGATCAATGACAGAGGTACGACAAATCGGCACTCCGGATAAAACGAGCCAATACATTTCTCGATTCAACTCTCGTTTTCTCGGGGCGAATCACGGCTCCGTTTCCACGGTCATCCTCTCAGTTCCGGTCTATTAGACCGATGGTGAACGACGTAGTCACCATCGTCGTCGATCCAACTATAACACGCGCTGACCGCACAAACCAACCCTCTTCCAGAGGCTCTGACGTTGCCTCCCTCCTTGTTATTTGCTTTCTGCTCGAACTGTCCCAAATTGAGATTTTCCACGGGTGATTAGGCTCGTTCTTCTCAATTAGGAGGGCGGAACCGCGCTTTTCCCTGGCGATGCCGAGGCATTTCGTCTCGTTCGAAGAAATAGCACGCCGCCAAGAGGTTCGAGAATGATTTCCAGCTGAATGGAAAGGAAATTGCGGTGAAATTTTAGCATTAAGAGCTACAAATTTGGGTTTGATTGGCGTGAATTGTTTGAAGTTTGGAAGATTCATGACCTTTCCCGAAAAATTATCCTCGTGGAACGAAGAAATTAGAATAGAAATGGAATAAAAATTCGAGTTTGTTTCTGTAAATTGTTGTTTAAGGAATTTGCTCTTTTTTTTTGTAGAGATCGTTAAAAAAAGAAGAAATTTGTATAATGGTAATTATGTGACAGTTGCGAAATAACTGGCAACAGAAGGAAATCTTCATTTCAGAGATTAAGAAAAACAATTTTATAGAAAGCGAAAAAGACAAAGAGTGCAGAATAATTTGGTCGAAAACATTGATATTTAAATTCCATTCTTTTATGGAAATACACTTCTATAAAAGTGAGGAAACGAGCAAGGAAATTCAACTAAAAAAGATGGAAATTTAAATTCCATTTTGATGGCTGAATTTCATGAAATTCTATGATCGAGTTTCATGAAATTGATCGATTGAACTCTTTCCCTTTCTAAATAGAATTGCCGAGTTACGTTCGAAAAGGAAACACTCGAGAAGTCGTGAGAACTACTCTAACAACAGTGAATGCAGCGTACGAAGACAGTTACTTTCGGACTAATGCTTTTGTTTGACAAGCAACGATTTCGTTTCAGGCACACACCGAGCATGTACCCCATTTCCCCGGCAAGCACTGGTTTCCGAAGTCCATATCCCACGAGTTTGCCAATCACAAGTTCTAGTTTACCAAGGTTAGTAGGTGATCGAAATCGGATTTGTCAAGTTCATTCAAACATCCTAATTTCTGTTACACATTACTCGAATCTACACCTCCAAAGTCTGTGCAACTAATTCTATCGACGAAAAGATACGCAGTTTCAACTTGCGTATCTTCTCAATAACAAACGTTCGATATTTGCAAATTCAACTGTGAATAAATTCAACTGTAATAAATTATAATCTAAATGACGAATTGTTTAACAAAATGTTGCATCTCTTCTCTATTAAATTGTGAAATTATTATTATTAGGTTGCGAGTGATGTTGGAACATTCAATTAATATTAGTCTTATCAAAAATGAGTTGATTAATATTAGAAATTTTTCAGTTTTATTTATTTAGAGTATAAGTTGTAGATATTAATATTTTTATACTTCATTGTAGTTACTAATTACTATTTGATATCCCTCAAAAAGTTGAAGTCATCGTTTCCAATTGTCATGTCATCGAGTATCGAAACCCTCGTCATTTATAAAATCATTATTACTAAACTACGAATGTTTATACATTTGCGTAAAATTTAAACGATTGTCAAAGTAAAATTAAAAGGATCAAAATTTAGAATTGCAAGATTTAAGAATATCATCAGAGATATATAAAATACCGACGGAATCGAATATTCGAAGACGTAATTGAAGAACGTTTCGCCCCTCTCCAGTTATATGTATGAAAATATGAATTTCCGTAAACATTCGTATAGCCCGATTATCATTCAACCTATCATCGTCCAATTTCCTAAAAGTTATAAAATTTTCTGCAACTTCTTCCAGTGATCTCTACCGGTTTTCGCCGACGGGGCTGATACCCCCGCACCCTGGACTCAGTCCGCACGCACACGCGTTGGCGTCCCACGCACTGGTGTCCTCAGCGCCGAAAACGGATCATTCCACCCTGGATCACAATCACAGGTTCGTTTCCATCGATATATCAGCGACACCTACATCTATTCCATCGAATCAAATCCCCAACATTTTATCTCCCTCAATAACCTTTCCCCTATTCCTTTTCCACGTTCATAATGTATACGAAAACATAAATATCGATCCTCCTCTAGAATTGACACGGTAGAACAGTCCGTTATTACCTTCAACTGATCGAAAAGATATTCTGCTTGATTCAATCTTGCAATAACTGTAATCGATACTGATATCTATATTTATACATTTATGGGGAATTTAGAGCAATACAGAACTTGTAATATTTTTCAGAATTTATTGGTAATATTTATGGAAACAAATTTACGTAACCATCCACAATCTACTGATAAATAGATGATAGAGCTTGGAATAGAAATTTGTTTCATTTATTGAATATTTTACGTATTTTTGCATGTTGCACTTGCAAGCTTTCCATAAATGCATATTAATATTTCAAGTATCGTAGTTCAAGTGGTACAACCAGAGTTTGATCAGACGAGCGAAGAATCATTGGCAAGCTGCCAATTTATTATCGAAACAACGAGAAGAACAACGTGTCACACCAATAACACGCTTTCTACTGGCTTAATTCTCGCTTTGTCGGAATGAATTTCGATACATATATACTGTGCTGGTAAATATCGCAGGCGAAGCATTACCAGAGAGAGAGAGCCAGTCGATAATTTACTAGAAGTAAGATGTATTAATAAGTGAACCATCTCTCCTTTTCGTTCTACTGAACCAACATGTCTACCCGTTATCGTCCATACATAAATGACAAAACGAGTCTTCAAACGAAATAATCTTTCATCCACTGATGTACAAAGGCTAGTTAAAACATACATGAAAATACCATATTTTCAATGTTGTATCTTCTTCCATCGATACTCAACATGGACGTAAACGTAAAAACGTAAATCTCCTTCCATCGATAAAGAAAAATGTTTCATTGATAAATGAAGAGAAGAGATACTACAGAGATTGCCCCCTTACGTCAGATGTTATCTCGCTATCCTTCTACCGATAAAAGAAGACACCTCACGAATAATCAAAGGCAAAACTTTCCTATCGTCAGATACCATTTCATATCATCACCTGTTACGAAAACACTTAACCGACGATGTACCTAACGCCGAACGGAGGCTCGTCAAGCTGAACCGCAAACTTGAAAAACGTAACGATGCGTCCTTTTCGTCAGGTGGATATCAATTTGTTGATATCCTTCCATCGATAAAGGGAAACAACGCTTGATCCGGCCCGTCCGTTGATAAAGAAGCGTCGACCTGGCAGTGTATCACCGGTTGACGGATAGTTTCAGTGACGACCATAGGGGGTAGCACGTCACGGGGTGTTCAACCCCTCGTGCAGTCGTTTCCCCTTCGTCGACGAGGCACGTATAACACTTATTGAATGACTCTCTTCGCACAGCGTCTGCGCCTGCCGGCGACGCCACCACCGCCGCTGCTCGCCGCCGCCGCCGCCGCCGCCGGTTATGTATTGATCATTACCCTCTTAAACAGATTTCTAATTTGCATTAGTACCCGGCCGATCGCCTGGCCCGAGCATCGTATACAAAGCCGCATGGTCGCGCTTCCTACATTCGAGGCACGCGTGCACAAGGCCATGCACGAGACACACCACGCCGTGTGATCAGCTGGCAGCTGCTGCTCGGACGACCCAGGCTCGTTCTTGAAGAGGGGAGAGGCGCGTCGCGTGCCCACCGAAGCGTCGGGACGCCGCGACGGACTTTTACGAGCCACCTCGTGAACCTCGCGTGCCCCTCTCGTCGTCTTCCATTTTGACCTTCGGTCTTAGCCACGTGCCTCGTGATTGAAAATCAACCGACGCTGTTCATTTTAACAGCAACATCGTATCTGTAACGTTTTCTAGATGTACCGTGATCTGGAATAATATCTAAAGAAAGAAGTAATACGCGTGCCTACTCCTCTCGAGTTTTCAGTTTAAGTTGGACCGCTCGTGTTGGGAAATCTACGCTGGAGTGAGACGAGAGAGGTCACGGATCGATCAGACTCACGTGTCACGATCGCTAGAACAGATGTCGAAGGTTTCTTCCTCGAGTTTGGACTGTCCTTTCGAATGAAGAGGAAATATGTAAAAGAGAGAGAGAGACAGATCGATAACGAAGGATATGCAATAAAAGCAGCTGATCCGTGGAGACTAAAGAGAAACTACACCTCTGTTCCTGTGCAGGTGGCATATATCGTTCCGTGTGCTGGTGCTGGTGCTGGTGCTGGTGGTGGTAGTGGTGGCGGTGGTGGTGGTGGTGGTGGTAGTGGTGGTCGTGGTGGTGGTGGTGGTAGTGGTGGTGATCCCAGGCAGAGAGAGAGAAGAGCGCGGACGGGGGTGCGAGGGTGCCGATGGTAGCGCCACGCAGCCCGCCAAAAAAAGGCATCACGCAGGGAAAGCGGAGAGAATGCAATCTTCACCCCCCACGCGCGAATTATACATCGGCGGATGGTAGGGTGTCGTTGCTGCGGAGCCATGAATCGCGATGATGGCCCCACGGTGCAGCCCTCCACCCCGCCGCCCCTTCCGCACTCGCGGATAATCAATCGTCGTAACACCGCTCGGTGATTCCACCGACGCCAGGAACGACGCATTTTCGCTGGATGCGGGATAACACAGGGTGGTGGAAAAGAGGCACGACGCGGAAAGCAGACAGACGGTAGTACCAAACCAGCACAATCGTACCAAACACGTACGAGGACACAGAGATTCCTTCTTATTTCCCCGTTATCTTATATCTCTCTGTAACACTGACGCGTGTGGCTTCTTCCGTGTGGTATAGAGAATCGTGACAGTAGAGAGGAAAGAAGACGGTGGTACGATACGAACCCCGCGCGTGTGTCTCTCCAACGAGGAAAGAGCAGGGATTCGAGAGGGACGAGAGATGATCGTGTAACAGGGAGTAAGATCTGCTCGAACAAGGAGAAACGAAAAATATCATCGATAGTGAGGCTTTGTCTTTTCTCTGTCTCGTCTCTTTCGGGGCTGACGAGAGGCAAGAAGGCGAAAGAAGAAAAGAGAGAACGGAATATATATACCGACAGCGGCGGGCCCGTGCACGAGATGCCGCCCCTGGAGACATTTTACCGTGCGATTCGACGCTCATGAATGTTTGAATGCCATTCGCACAACGATATGAAGCCATTCAGATCGACGATACGCGACGCGCGGACGAGGATGGATAAGACGTGGCGTGAACAGTGCTTCCGGGGTTGACGCGGCCACCACCGCCGATGTCGTCGTCTCGAGCCAGGCGCCGTTCATGTCAGTGTAAACGGGGGTTCAGGGGTAAATGTTGTGCGTGTACGTGTGCTGTTTACAACAGGGACTGTTCCGCCGAGATTATTCGTCGACGTGCGATACGATGATAGAACACGAAGACGCGAAGACTAGAAGCGTGGTGGAGTGTAAAGCGACAACGGGAAGCTACGTGAATACCAATGTTCTCGAGTTCCTCGATCCTGTTCGGATACGCGAGGCAACGCGCTCGTACGACGATCCTTGCAACACTGACGAATTGGCCAGCAGAAGGATGATGAGACGTTGCTCGAACCGCGGTGTCGATCACTGCATGATGAACGTTCACGTGTACGGGATACTTGGCACCCGATTGAATAGAATAGAATAGAATAGAATAGGAGAGAACGGAACGAACAGAAAGACTAGAACGATAAAAGAGAGAGGGAATACAACAGAGTGTAGAGGTTGTCACACGCGGTGGTGTATCGCGATTCGATGGATCAGTTTCGAGCGTGCCGGTGGGTATAAACTGGGACCCACGAGTGCGATGGAGCCCGAGTGTCTGGAGCCATTGAACCTGGTGATAAAGAAGGACGACAACACTGAGAGCGGACCTGCTACCAACGTGACGATCGAGGAGGGCAGCAGCGAGGCATCGATCAACAGGATCGACGAGGAGAAATGCAACAACCCTGATCCGGGCAAAACGATCGAGGACAACATGACGATACTCCAGGACGCGATGAAGGCCGGCGAGGCGGGCTTACCCACAGCCGATCACAAGATTCTCACGGCACTCTACATGAGCAGCCTGATGCAGATGTCGAACATGAACCTGCCGAGGAGCGTGACACCGCCTCCGTACGGTGCCCAGCACAACTTCATGCAGCTGCTGGCCATGGTCGAGGCTAGGCATCGTATGTGGCAACAGATGAATTGGCCGCTGCCGCAGAACTTCCCCAGGAACCCGTTGACCTTGCCCGCCCAGCCATATTTCGACGGGCCGACGACGAATCTCACGGAACAACTGTGCAACTCTCAGAACTCCACGCCGACCTTTCCCCTATCCTGCACGAAACCCGACCAACAACCCCTGAACCGCGACTCGAAGCAGTCTTACTTCAAACGGTAACCATTGGGTCGTTTGATGGAATATAAATAGATCGTAGATTGACATTGAAGTGACTAAAATGAGATTGATACCGAAGAATATTTCGATTAATTCTTTCGGTGGTAGCTAAATCTTTTTAACAATGACGCCAAATCCAGGATTTAAATCCAGCATGTAAATAGGAAATTTTCAACGAATTTTTTAACATCTTTGACAATGCAATGAGAAGAACAAAAATAGAAGATAAACAATCTACAAATTTGTAGATTCGAAATTTTAATGAATGATATAGTCATAAATATAACATAACTAGAGAACGAAGAAATAACTATTTCCTGAAATCGTTCGTTCTGAATTTTATTACACGCTACCAACAAATTAAGCAGAAAGAAATGAGAAATTTAATTTCTAAATTCTTCAATTAATTTTTAAATTGATAATGATGAAATTTTTCGATTATCTGTTGAATAGGTCTACGGTAGAGCAGAAAAATTCTACGTCGCTACCGGCAGACAACGCAAAAGCACAGGATACAGGGCAACAGAACAATCAAGGTAAGAGCTCATTTAACGGATCTGGGCTTCTGTGATCAGTTTACCGTTGATTTTCACACTGTAGAGACCACCTCTCATACCCGTCGATGATGTTTGACAGATAAAAAGAAACCCCATATAAAAAAACCTTTGAACGCGTTCATGCTGTACATGAAGGAGATGAGGGCGAAGGTCGTGGCGGAGTGTACCTTAAAAGAGAGCGCCGCAATCAACCAAATATTGGGAAGACGAGTGAGTAACATGGAACTATACTTTCGTTGATAAGTATTCATATATGTCGAAGAATCTGTTGCATCAGGGTTTGTACAACTTTTTACAATTTACTAAGGTATATTAAAATTCATGTTTGATGTTTCTTTTCTTTCAGTTCTAGTTAGAATCACGGTTGCTTGTGGATAGAATAGACTGTGATTCGTGGTATAAGGCTGAAGTCAGGTTAAAATGGAGAAATAGCTTTTTGAGATACAGAGTAACGTAGGATTTGTTCGTTTGATCTGTTTATAATGTACAGTTGTGGAATTGTTGTAATAACTGACGTATAAAACAACAATAATTGGATTTCATTGGCATTGATTTGTTGATGAAGCTACTTCTGTAATGCTCTGTTTCTTAAATGTTTTAAATACAAAGATATAATTAAGAGAAACTGATAGTCTTTTATATAAGAGTTTAAGACGAAATATTCTCTGTAGATTGATTTATGGATTATTGGATGTTATTGAATATTTTTACAAATTTCTAAATGTGACACTATAGATAATATAACGATCTATATATCACAGAGTATTGATGAAACAAATTTAACTAGTATTAAATATTAACTAGTATTAAGTATTAATATTTAACTGGTATCATATTCAGAAACAATAATTATCTCAACAAAAGCACAAATTATTCAATTCAAAAGCTATTCGATCATTTAGATTCATTTCAAGTTACAAAAACTCAGTTGTACCACAAATCACGTCAAATTCCGCGTAAGTTTTATTCAAATTGCTATTAACTATGCTGAAATGTTTCAGGAGCAAATTTCCTCTTATTTTTTTTTCATTTCAAGTCTGCGAACAAAAGATCAACATCTAAGAACATTTTCAGAATAGCAACTGGTTCCTGAAACATCTTGCTGTATCGTTAATAGCAATGGAAAAGCTTCAAAAATGTGTTCGAACGAGCCCTGATGTAAAAGAGAAGCACCAAAGTCAAGATTTTCTTCCGTGCTCCTTTGATCTTCCAAACGATTGGTCATCCACGTATCATAGATCACAAGGATGTAACAGAGAACCAATATCATAAATCTATCGTAAAGATTCGACAGAAACTAGAAATATCGTAAAAACATCGTGAAAGAAATCACGTTCAACGTTGTGACGTAAAATGAAAATTTTCTATGCAAATTGAAAGCAACGTGATCGATAATATTGATATCCGGAAGTAAAATCTTGACTTGATGAGCACGAAACGATCCGAATCCACAGAGCACCCTAGACAACCAGACGGTGTCTCGAAGGACGATCGAAAAGCACAAGCTAGAAAAGAGGGAAGAATACAAAAAGTTGCATGCGTTTTGTTAACTCTTTCGTTGGATCCGCGGGGATTAATAAAGAGAAAAAAGAATATATCACAAGCACTAACCGTATCTGCTAGTAATCTCAGTACGACTAGATATAGATAGATTAGAATATAGAATAGAGAGAAAGAGAGGGAGAGAAAGAGAGAGAGAGAGAGAGCATCGTAGGTGGGATCTAAGGAAAAGTATCGGCGACGTGAAGAAAGGGTAGTTTCTTAGGGGATGGGATTCGAGACGAAATTGGGTTGGGACCATAACGAATAAAAAAAAAAAATATCTAAACGACACCTCTCTCTTGGTGTATGTATCCACCATCTGTGAGGGTAAAAACAAGTCGCTAAAGAGTAACAATGAGAAAAAAAAGTGTACAGTAATGCGATAATAAATTTCCTTAATAGAAAAAAAAAAACTTGTAAAAAATATACACGTGGAAAAAAAGGGACGTGAATAATAAAAAAAAAAAAAAAAAAAGTAAAAGGGACACACGGTGCACGGATAAATACTGTGAGGCTGTGAATCTGTGAATCTGAATTTTGGGGGTATGACACGCAGTGGCACTCGCTAAGCCGGGAGGAGCAGGCGCGGTATTATGAGGCGGCCAGGCAGGAGCGCCATCTCCATCAGCAACGATACCCCGGCTGGAGTGCCAGGGATAACTACGGATACGGCAGCAAGAAGAAGAAGAGGAAGAAAGAACGGTCCGCAGATCCCACCGGAGGTACCACTTTCCAGTGCTAGAACAGCAGGCCCTTAATAATTCATTATAATAATAATAATAATAATAATCATAATAATATAATAATAATGATATAATAATAATAATAATAATTCATATAGATTACCTACTACTGGTTGACATTGAAACGATCAAAGTCTCTTGTGGAAAGTTTCAGTCTGATTATTACCTTTTTTTTTGAATTTTTTGTTTCTTCATTCTAACGAACACGTATCATTCTATAATTTTTTACGAATTTTTTTCCCGGTCTATCGTTCTTGTTCTTTAAGTGTCCATTTTTGTATTTGTTTCGTTTATGTTCCTCTTGTTTTTTTTTTCTTTTTATCATATATACATATATATTTTTGTACTTTTTTTCACAAATTCTTTGTTTTTTCGTTCATTTATTTTTTTATATTCCGTCTTGACATTTTTCACTCTTCGACTCGTGCGGACTTTGTTTTTCTGTCATGAAATGAAATATGCCGAGCGGAGCGCTTTATCGAACAAAACACACGGCACCCACGTACGCGCGTGCATACAGCCACGTGAACTCGCACGCGGGAACTCGCGTGCACGCGTCTACGTACACGTGGTTTTCCGTTCGTTTGTTTTGTTTTGTTTTGTTTTTTTTTTTTTTTTTTTTTTTTTTTTTTTTTTTTTTGTCGACTCGATATATATTGCGTATTATTGGATTCACATATTGGATTGTCTGTTGGGGGCGGATTTTTTCTTTGCGGATCCATATGCGGCCGACATTAATTGTATTGCGCGGCAGCGCAGCAAACAGGAAAAGAACGGAGTCTCGCGGCATGCAACCGATCATTAACGCAGATTCTTTTTTTTTTGTGTATCTGGCCAAACTCCCTAAAGCGGTATCCGTTCACGGAGAGACAAAAGAGAAAAAAAAAGATGTGAGAAAAAAAATAGAAAAAAAAAAGGAAGAAAGACGAAAGAAATGTATTCACGTTGAACGAACGAACATAGATTGACTGTGATTCATTCGAACGAGAGCGATGATGTTACGGTGATACGAGTGCCTCAGGTACAGGTTGTCTGGTAGAGCGCGAGGAAATCTGATTTCCGATCGATTTTCTCTTCACGATCATTTCGAACGGGACCGCTACGTTTTCCTTCGTGGCCCATCGAGACGTGTCGCGACGAAAATGAATTTTCAATCCAGCGAGAACTCTGTGCTGGCCCTCCACCATACTTTCAACTATCTCTCCTTACCAACTATTCATTCGAACGATCGAAATTTTTCTTTTTCTGCGATCGTGAACGGTAAGTGAACACATTTTGTGTGATCGTGAAGCTCCTTTGAAGAACGTCGAGTGGAGGATACGAATACACTGGAAAAAGAGCTTGGAAAGTCTACTGTTTAACGAATGGTTTTGCTTTGCTTTGAATAATTTCTTTTTAAGATAAAAATTGTTTTATTTGTTATACTGTTGTTTCCTGTGTAATGTGATTAGTGTATTTTTTCAGTGTATAAACCAGCCGAGAATCCTTAATTCCGGTAGAACACAATGACTCGCGAATAAATCCACGGTACATCGCTGCGCGATGCCGATTTTCTCTATCAGACACCCTGTATCGTCACGATAAAAGTAACGATACAACGAATAGCGGTACAAGCGAGGGGGAGGGGAGAATCTAGGCTGTTCTTCTAGCACTTTAAACGGAAAGTAGGGACCCCAGTGTTACTGAAATTATGCTCGAGCCAAAAAAATAATGGCCACGATGCGTCGAACGAGCATATATGATATACCATATACAAAGCGCATATGAATACGAGATAAACGAGATAAACGAGATTTTTTATTATTTAACCAAAAAAAAAAAGACGCAAAAGACATATAAGCGAACATTTTAAACAGAACAAAAAAAAGAAAAAGAAAGAAAAAGATACAAACGAAAGATGCAAATTAGGGTGGCGGTAGTAGCATTAGTGAAACTCTTTTTTTTTTCTTCTTGATTAAAAATAATTGTTTAGCTCACGGTTCATGCACAATTACAAATAGTGTTTGGTTCTCTCTCGGTAGTGGCACGCGCTAGGGCGAGAGGAACAGGCCAAGTATTATGAGTTGGCGCGACGGGAGAGACAGTTGCACATGCAGCTGTACCCTGACTGGTCTTCCCGCGCAAATACCAACCGAACTAAGAAGAGGAAGCGCAAACAAGACACAAACAGTGATCCTGGAGGTACCCACATGCCTCACTCCACACATTCTTACAAGCTCCCCCCGCCCCACGAACAGCAACAACTACAACTTACTATTACTTACTACTATTACTTACTATTACTTACTACTTACTACAAACTACCAACACAGCTACAGAAATTTATTGAAATATATTCCCCCTTTTTTCAACAGCCCCCCACCCCCTCATTATTACATTATACTATTATATAATTATTATATACATTCTTATTGCTACACTACATTATGTTGCATGTTTTCCCCCCGTCTTGGGGTTTTGGGTCGATATATATATATTATATAATATATATTCTACATATATATATATACGATTATATATATTAATTATAATTATTATCATATTATATACATGCACACGCATATATTACGTTCATATATACATATATATATGTAACTTATATTATATCTATTATTGTATTTGGTCTTTCGTAATATATTTTTTAGTTGTCTTTTTGTCTTGAATAACGAGCAAAACATATAGAGAAAAAAAAAATTATATACATGCAAAAATAGACAGAAGAGATTAAAAAAAAAAGATGCAAAAAGAAAGAGAATAAGAGAAAATATATAATGTTCGAGAAAAGTAAAAAAAAAAAAAAAAAACGAATATATAGTAGAATGTGAATGATCAAACCACTCACGTAAGCGGGCGTGCACGTACGCTTGCGCACGTGCGTGCCTCCATATGATGTTTGACAGATTTCCATTATATATATTGCTCTGTCAAATATATAACGGGAACGAAAAAGTAAATGGGACACGAGCGCATTCAGTACACACGTACACGCACATGACACAGCATTTATTAATTATTAATTATACGTATACAACTTTGGGGACGCTGGCCATCTTGCATTTTTACAGGGACCTATACTCCGCAATCAGACAATCCTAAGCGTTTTTAATTTTCACTCAGTCTCTCTGTGTTTACCTATCTTTTCTTTCTTTCTTTCTTTTATCTTACGTCTTCTTTTTCTTTCTTTTTCTGCCTTTTGTCTCTTTCTTGCGCTCTTATCATTTTTCTCTTTAGATCTCATTTCTTCTTCTTCTTCTTTTCTTGACTTTTTTTGACTTTTCTTCTTCTTTTTCTTCTTTGTTAATTTCTTGATTCTCTCTTGATACGTTGATTTCGTTTCACACCCCTACCACTTCTCTATTTTTTTTCACTCGCCACCACCTTTGATCGTTTCAACATTGCCTGTTAATTTTTTTCTCTAATTTTAATTCTTTTTTTCTTTTTTTTTATACATTAAGATGGTAATTTGTTGATCCACTGACTCCCCTTTTTTTCTTTGTTTTGGTTCTTTCTATGGTCACCTCTAATCAACCACTCAATTATTCTCGACCCGTACATGCGAGTTGTTTCGTTCACGACGCTCAAGCGCTCGAACGTCTTTTTGTTTCTTTTCCTTATCATTTTTTTTTTATTATTATTTTTTTTTCAATATTCAACTTTAATATTTATTGTCTAGAGCTTGCGTTTTAATACAAATCACGACATTAATTGAGTAGATATGATCTTTGATCGTGTTTTTACGCCGTTTTTAACGTTTTTACGCTGCATGCTGTTTTTACTCAGCTTGACAAGATATCTCTTTTTTATTTTTATTTTTATTTTTTTTTTTTTTGTCGAATCGCAGGGTTTTTCTCCGAAGATTGCAATGTTCGAAGTTGAAATAGTTCGCGATTTCTGTATAAATCGAGAAAATTGACGTGCATGAGTCACCGAAGAATTGCTTCATTCTTAAGATCTTGAGAACACAGTATAGCTTCATTTCTCTTTCGTTGGAAATCCAATGAATGATTTGAAAATCATTTGCAAGTGAAAATTTGTAGAATTTGAAAAAGAAATTCGAAACACCCGTTCAATTTTACAATCAATAAATAATCAGAAGATCTTGTTAGAATTTGCATTGCAGTTAATCTCATTTCTCAAGCAATTTATTAATTATTCATTATTAATGGTGACTTGTGAACGCAGTATAAAGTATCAAAAAATATTGACCTCTTCCGGAAAGACCCTGCCTCACTGGTATATTGTCAAATTTCTACAGACCATTCGAGCTTGAACTCACAATTCTCTCAAATCTCCGTGTTTCAATTCTAAGATACTTGAACTTTCTCTTTTATTCTGTGTAGAATTTCACGAAACTCCCAGGTAAATCAAGCTCGATCGGTCGCGATCGTTCTGTTGCACGCATGGCTAGTTGACAAACGTTGAATTGGTTCCAGTATTCTCAACAAGTTTGCATCGCTGCATCACGATGACGAGCATCGTTTTGCATCTTTCGAGAAGGAATATATACATATATATACATATTCTTACGAACAACCCTAATGCCAATTCCTGAATTCTTTCTCGAAAAATCGTTTTACAATTAATTTGCAAAACGATTCCAGACAATCGTTCTGTCAATTACCGTCATCCGTTCGACCAAACGAGAGAAATTCGATAATCTTTATATATATATATACATAAATGTTATACGTGACATAGAAAAGAAAGCAAAAAAAAGAAAAAAAGATAAGAGGGAAAAGGAATAAACGCCACCCTAGCCCTTTTGTTCACAGCCGAAAAGGAACTGTAGCAGCCAGCCTAATCGGTACACGTTTCACATTTTCTAGGTAACAACATGAAGAAGTGTCGCGCCAGGTACGGATTAGACCAGCAAAGCCAATGGTGCAAGCCGTGCAGGTACGTGTGCATCGTGTAGAGGGTTTGAAACTCGTTGCTTCTTGAGAGGAGAATTTATATACCGTCATGTTGACAAGCTGCGGCACGCTGTCCCGGTCGCGTGTACATACGTATTTTCGATCTTGAGAAGTGTTGAGAAGGAACTAGAAGTCTCACGTCTCGGTTTCATAGTAGTGTGAACACTAGAGGAAGTTACTTTTCTTTATATGTGGTGAATGATGGTGAACGATACGAAACACTTGGTCGCCGTGAACGAGTATCTTCCGTGGAGTTTTGTTTCAACAATTTTCGCGTTCTTGAAATCTTTTCGATAATTATGAAAATTTTACGAAATGAAAATTTTACACAGAGGTGCGAAATGAAATTTATCTAAGGGTGAAGTATTTTTATCAGCTATATGAATCAATTCAGTGCCTTTGGATTTACAATATTTGCGTCAAGAGATTTGAAGTTATACAAAATTTCTAATTTTTTCAAGTCATTTTTATACAGGAATACGTAATAGAAGTTCGTTTGTTAGACTAAGATTATGTCGTGTGATATAAAAAATTTAAAAGCACCAAATTAATTTGTGTACTAATAATTAGAGAAGATCAGATCGACTTCGAGATTTGAAAACGGAGGATACTCGTGCACGCGATCCAATGTAACTACATGGAAAAAGATGTAAAATACAGCTAGTTGACCGGTGATGAATCGCGGTCCATCACGTTCGACGTTCGAGACTTGCAACTCCCGGGCACAAAAACTAGTATCTCTCGATTATCACCACTTCTTACTGTTATCGTCTTCTACTCCGTTCCGTCATCCACATGTTATCGTGGAACTTGAAAATAGAAAAGATGAGAGTGACCTGAACGTAGAAACTCGAGATTTTGTCGCGAATGTAAAATTCAAAAAAAAAAAAAGAGAAAAAGAAGAAGAAAGAAAGAGAAAGTGATGCAACTGATAAATAAATGAATATTCGAGTCCTCGCGATGAAAATCTAGCTTGTCCGTCGTATCGATTTCCTCGAGCAGACGAAAGAAAAGAATACAAAGAAAGAAAGTAGCGACCGTCAGAAAATGTGTCTTCCAAAAAAAAAAAAAAAAAAGAAATTTACAATAATAATAGAGATAGCGAAAGAAAAACGAAGAAACAGTATGCTGAAGAGAATATATAGATGGGTGTAAAATTTCGAAGAAAAAGAAAGAACGGAATTTTTCTCGCACGTTGCTGGATCGATTCGAAAATCGACATCATCCACTTGTACTTTGCTTGTAAATATATCTACTAGATACCACACTGTAGTTTATTGCGGCATCACGAGCCACCCGTTTTAGCGCCACTATAACTTCCGTTCTCACTGTACGTAATCGCACAGTGCGCCCAAATGCCCCAACTCCCGGCTGGGTTTGTGAATCTCATGGACCTCATTAAAGGGGCGATGACGAATCCCAACCACTGTTCTTACGATTACAGTTACAAATTTTTGTTTCTTCCACGCTGATCAAATCGTGTTCATTCAAAAAACTACATCGAGATCGCGAGGGGAAACATGATACGTTATATTTTACGGGTTTTATTATTTGAAAATTTAGTATGTTGTTCATTAATTATATCTCTGGTTGACTCGTCGCCGTTTTAAATATTTCAAAAGCATTTAAAGTTGTAATTATACTGCGAATTTTTTTAAATAAATTTATGTAATTTAAAACTGGAACGTTTATTATATCGCTGATTTTATATAGAACTTCATAAACTTGTAATCTGTTTTCTCGAGACTCGTGTTCTTTTACTGAGAAATTTAAAGGAAATATCATGTTTCTTTCGCCTAATCTTCAAATTTGTAATGTTCATACAGAGATGAGATAAAAATTAGATTTGTCAAGCAATACTTGGCTCGAACGTTCCATTCGACCGTACTCGAACCAAAGATTGTTTGTCTCCACTGTATCTATCAAACTGCAGAATCACTTTTAAAGCACACATAGAACACATCGTTGAGAGCGTTTTGGACACAGTGGCGACCTAGTAGAAGCTCCATAAGCATGGACCAACTTGGGAGACATATTTTCTGATCAAACACAGACCAGAATCGCTGACACGTTCGCCTCGTTTCGCGTCAGACGAAATATATTCCATACTTCTTACGCAGACGATCATTCGAGGCGCCAAAAAGATAAACAAAGTTCCAAACTATCAAAATTACGAGACAATTCTGGCTCAATTCTCGATCATTTATCCGTGCGATTCGCGGTCCAATCGTTTGATAATTGATCAATGCACGCGTGTAAAAAAAAAAAAAAAAAAAAAAAAAAAAAAAAACGGAAAAGCGTGTAAATCGCGAGGAAAAACCAGGGTTAAAAAAGCAGAAACCTAGTAGTAGTAGTACTAGTAGTAGAAGAAAGAAATAAAAAGGAAAAAGAGCGAGCAAGTCGCGAGTCCGTTCGCGCAGGACAGGTTTTCTCGCGTGTCTCGGACGGACTCGGGCCGATGCGTGTGGGTGACGACGATACGGTGTGGGATTAAGATGGGATTAAAGTGATAACGTCGATGCGACGAGCGCCCCTTTAATGGCTGGTGGTTGGTTTTGGCAGCCCAGTGGAGCATGGAGCGGGGATGGGCATCCACGCGAGCATAATCCATCACGGTGTGGGAAGTAGCGCAGGGGCAGGGGTCGGGGCTGGAGGCGGTGGAGGGACAGTAGGGGCAGCGACTGCCCCTCCGAACACCAACACTGCCTCCAATGCCTCCTCGCCTCAGCAAGAACCCACTTATGTTAATCTCTAGTCAAGCCTATCGCCTCCCTTCTACTGCAACACTTCTTCTTAAACAGTGGTCAGTCCCGACTTAAACCTACGAGGGCGTAGCTGGCCCTTGCTATGCTCAGCCGACTCTCCTCGTTGCCCGTCAAAGTTGGATGCGAACTGACAGTCCAAAGAACAGAAAAGATTAGAAAAGAGAAATATACCTAGAAGATGGAATTGTTATATTTTATTATATTCTCTAAAAGATTGTACATGTACTGCTGTTCTTCAGATTCTGTATTTTTCGATACGTAAGTCCTATTATATTTTTTAGCTTCTAATTTGCATTCCGATATAACTCAGTCCCGTGTGCTTTGGTAATTTTCAATACATGGATAATTCTTGGATTTATTGAGTAGAAAGGAAGAGGAGAGGGTGACAAGTGTTCGACACGAGAGGGGCTGGCATAGTGAGCGGCGCAGCTAAGCTCTAATGCTCGCATTGTTTCTCATTGTTGTGGCTCTTTGCAGCTTATTATTGTTACATTTGGTTTACCCTCGTTTAGTTGGACTTTACTCAATGTTGCCCTTAGCATGGCTGGTCTGTAATACATATAATACATCTATATGTATATATTATATATATATATATATATCTCATCTGTGTCTATATATATAAATATATACGTTGTTGCGTACGTCTACTACGTGTAACCAAGATATATATTATTATTATTATTATTACTCTCTGTTTCATAAGAAATATTCTTCTTCTGTTTAATTGTTATGTTGTTCGGTTCGGAACGTTTGGCTATAGAGAAGTATATAATATACATATAATATATATATATATATTACTTATATTTATTATAAATCTGATTTTAATGGCATGGCAATTCGTGTACGGTAATTATTACGACAATTAATGTGTTGGTAACGGATGTGTTGGATCTTTTTCGTTTTTTTTTATTTTTTTTTCCTTTTTTTTGAGTCAGTTTTGTTTACTAGTACGTAAACACAATTTCGTTTTATTTCAATTTTCATTTTTTTTTACTTTTAATTTTTCTTTTTTTTTTTGATATTTTTTGTTCCTTTTAGCGGTTTTTTTTTTTTTTTGTTCTCTATGTTTTATTTTAGTTTTCATCTGCTGTTATGTAATGTCGTAAGATAATAATTGTTGCATTTGAAATAATCGTGTAAAACAGCCCGTGATCGTTACCGAGTCGAGGCGGCCGCCACGCCGTCCGTCCTGTTCAGTAGAATGGGACGCTCGATGATCAGACCAAGTCTCGAGTACGATCGCGATGTTCGATTTTGCGGCGCGATATCGTAGAGAGACTTGGATTGCAGTTCGAACGCGAATTTTACTCTCGATTTGTGCCTCTACGTCCAGCTGCTATCTTTTCCAACTCGAGGAGATATAGAAAACAATGATCTCTAATTAATTTCAATTTGACATGCGAATTTAAAATGATCCTTTTTTAATTAGAAAGAATTTGAGCAAATTTAATCCGCGATCACTTGAAGCTGGAAGTTTGTACTTTAACAATTTATTACACAATGGACATAGTGAAAGTATTAGATACCGTGAATTAGATACCAAGTCTCAAAGTCTTGAACCTCCTCTTTTTTTAGAATACCTCGCATTCTTCCTATTGTTCGCGAAAAATTAATTGGCCGCTCAAGGCCACTTACCAAGCCGTGAACAACGTCACAAGTGACCACCTCTCTTTCGCTACACGCTTCAGCATTCTTTCACATGGTCTTTGAAACAATAGACTGAAGCGAGCACGAAGATACGAGATACAAAAAAAAGAAAAAAACATAGCGAGAGAATAGCTAAAGTCGTATAAGCGAGAGAATTCTTTAGAAAACGATCGATTAATTTCAAACCAGTTGTAGTAAATGTTGCTGAAAATCCTTTATCCAGAAAATTACATTATTTTTTTTTACTATTAAATTAAGCTGCTGGACAATAGCACTAATCGATAACGATCAAAGTATATATCTAGAAAAGATTCGATTTATAACGCTTTTTAAATCCAGACGTGCCTGCGTATAGTCGACGTCCTGCCCCAACAACCGTGATTATCGTTCACACAATGAACACACGAAAAAGAAAAAAAAAAGAATTAACTGGCTAAGAGATGAATAATGAGAGCCAATGGCAGAGCGATAAATGTCTCGACTGCGATGCAGTTAGCACACGAGGTCGGTCGGGGGCTCACTTTTCGGGAACTTTGCAGTAGCAAATGTAGATAAAGATGCATAACATGTCCTTTTCGTTTCGCATTCACGATCCGCGATTGATATCTAATCCAAGTAATAAAAAGTCGATAATAAAAGAAACGATTTCTCGCGATCGAAGTAGTAAACTTAGAATCGGTTATCGTCTCTCTTTTTTCTTTCTGTTCGTTTCCATTTTCATTTCCCGTTGATTTTCTCCGATATGAAACGGAATAAAGAAAGAAAACAAAGAAAGAGAAGAAAGATCTTGCTACGATCGATCGAGAAAGAGAGAAAGAGAGCCACGTGCCATTCCGTTGATGAAAATTCCAAGTTCCACGTAACATTGATCACATTGATTTACGCGGGCACTTTCGCGAATTCTTCTCGAGAAAAAAATATAAAAGAAAAAGTAGATTGTCCCGTGAGCAATTTTTCTTCTTTTTTTTGTTCTTGTTCCTGTTTTTTTTTTTTTGTTTTTGTGCTTTTGCAGCGTGATCGATTTCTCGACGACGCGATAGTAGAGCAGCGTTATACACACTGCTCGGGGTTAAACGTAGTTGTCGCGGATTAAAAGACTGCGTTCTCATCCCCCTCCCCCCCAAATTCTTTTTGTTGAGACTTTCGTTTTTTCACGTATACGTTTATTACACCACAGTTATTTGCTTGTTATTACGTGTCTGAACTTTTTGAGCATGGCATTTGCAGCGAGTGATTCCGTGTCGAACAATCAATTACCAATGCTGGCTGCGCAGAGATCTCAATTTCAATGTGCTATTCATTGGACGATACTGTCAAAATATCCATGAAAGAAGATTCTCGATGTTTAAGACGTTCTTTGCTGAAAATATTTATTTTTATGTTTATCATTACTACTTGAGAAATTCGTACGTGCGTATGTTTTCGTAATACGTTGTCGGACACTCAGCAATGAACGTGTTAAAACTCTGAAGCTTCCAAAAGTGTCTCTCTCGTCAAAAACTTGCACTTTGAAGCTTCGTTCACATTACCGTATCGCAAAACTCCAAAAAAAAAATACAGAAAAAAAACACCAATATATTCGAGATGACTGCGCGGTTAGTCCTGCTACGACCACGAGTGACGCATGTTTTCTTTAGTTGGTATAATAATTCTGGATGTAACCTTCCGCGGTGAGCTTCGAACGTCGCTCCGTCGCAAGGGAGTTCTATCGAGTTCCGTCGAACCAAACCGAATCGGTGAAATAGAAAGCCAGCCGAATGAGAGAGAAACGCGAGCAACGTTCGAAGCCGCCCTCTTATTTTACGTATAACCACACCATCACCCACCTGAGAAAAGCTACCAGAACGCCTGGCGCTAATCTTCCGCTGCTTGTTCACAGACGTAAGAAGAAATGTATCAGATACATGGGGGAGGGAGGAGACGGCGACGGCGAAGCGGACGGCGAAGGCGAGGACGATCATTCGGAGGATAACCTCGGCAGCGTGGGCGAAGAAGCAGGTACTCCCGAGGATGACGAGTCCCTGAGCAGTCCCGGAGGTCTATCCGCGTTGTCTAGTCTGGCTAGCCCGTCACTGGTGTTACCGTCGCCCTCGAGCCTGGCCAGCCCGTGTCCCTGTCCTGTGACGCCCCCGGTGCCGCCTCCGCCTCTGTCCAACCCTGGCAGCCAGCCGCACAATCAGCCGGTGCAACCGCCGCCGCCGCACCGTAACCCGGTCGGCACCAATCCTCACGACATTAACAATCCCCTTAGCGTGAACCAACTGACCGGACAGTGTATAAAGAGTGAAGTGGTGTCGGCGCCGTCGGGCACGTCCAACCCGGCGATCAGTGTTACGTAGCCCCGGCCGGAACCACGCGACAAGGCTGTTGCCGGCACCGTTGCGTGTGTCATCGACAACAGGGTCCGTGTACGTGTTGAACAGACGAGGTGCTGGACGATCATGTGGACGATTGTTGTCGCTATCGCGATCTGGGCGAGCACGGCGAGCACGAAGTTGGAATTACCTTTGGAGGTTTTCTTCGTTCGGATCCCCGCGGGAGAGGGATTCGAGTCGCGGGGAATGTTTCAGATGTTCAGGACAGACACACTTTGTATTTGGACTGATTGGATAGAGGGTCGCAAGTCGAAGTTGGAAGAGGATCGTCTTCGATGATGGATGGATGATGAACGATCGATGAGACCGGAAGGAGGTTAACTGAAGATCGTTTTGAAGAGGTAGCGGTCCTCGAGACGTTCGTTCGCCCGAGACTTCGCCCAGGAAGTTCAAGAAAACTGAGGAATATGGAAACGTTTACCCGTGTAACGTACAGGTGTGAACGGAACTGAACGGAACTGAACGGACAATGCGAATAAAATATTGAAGATTTTGAGGAAAATACGATGCAGAAATACTCAGGACCAAGTGTCTGGCTGTAGTCACCCACTCGAGAGAGAAAAGATTGCCAAGTTTGTGTGTTTTGGAGAATAAGAGAATGACAGGAAGAGAGAGAGAGAGAGAGAGAGAGAGAGAGAGAGAGAGAGAGAGAGAGAATGTATGTATGAATGTCTAAAAGAAAGAATGAATGAGATATGGGTAAAAGGAGAATACAGGATGGTGATAAAAGTGCGCGTGACACAGCTTGTAGTCCTTGTTACGTTGTGATGCCAATGACTGAGAGGTCATGTTCCTGTGCCAGGTACTATATTCAATAAAGTAATTATACCGCAGACATATAACTAAAAGTAAAACGAGCAAGCAAAGAAAGAACGAACGAGAAAGATATGCATGTAACTACGTATGCAAGGTAGAATGAAAGAACGACGAAGAGCAGTATGAAAGGAGAGCAAGAGGTATAGATATTGATGATGAGTTGAGAGAGCGAGACAATTTTCTCGTCATTCATTTTATTCGACCTCACCGTATCAAAATACCTATTCTTCTGTACGTAATTTGTTATTTTTTTAAAAGTCTATACACACATACACTGTGCGATTGATTAGCGTATAAGATCTCTTTTCTTTTCTCTTTTTTTTTTTTACCGTAAAATCTCTCTTTTCTATAAATCTACGATTACTTCGCTTTATTTTGTTTTTATCCAACCATCCGTTTTTATAATTTCCGATGAGATCGCGGGAAACAACGCGATTAACAAACGAAAAATTTAAATCTATACTTTAGTTTCTTTTTGTTAATCAATCTCCACTGCATAGTAACGATAATCAATCGTTTAGAGAATTTTAAAAAATCTCAGGAATCTTGACAGCTTGACGATTAACTGAAGATTCTCCTTCGTGAACGATCTGTTTCAGCTTTCGATGAAAATATTAATCTTCTGCGCTCTTTTTAGAGCAATATCAAAATCAAGGAGACAAAGGATACGAAAAAATAATACGTATACGAAGAAATAAAAAATTGAAAAAGGAATAAACACGAGCACAAGCCACTCCACGCTTTCGAGCTGTAAACGATCAAGACAATAACTACGAGACTGTTCTGGCATCGAACGCGTGAACAAGAGCTTCCATTAGAACGTGTCCAAGGAAAGCTTTGTGCTCGACTCCCTGTTCCTTTTTGACGATCGTTCACGATCGAGCTTGAAGAAAACGAACGCACGCGTACCGCAGACACGTTGCATTATTTATCAAGCGTCGTCCTGATCGAGCAAAGATCGTTTCTCCGCTCTTCTCCTTGTCGTTTTATTTTATTTTTCGTTCTTTCTTAATTTTTAATTCTCGATTTCTTCGCGCCACGCGTCAGGTCGCCTCCTCAAAGAGCCGCGAAATTAATCAAACTTGATCCCTCGCTGGAATTTTCTTTTCTGTTTTTTTTTTTTGTTCGTTTTTTATTTTTTTAATTTGTTAAATGAGAAAGATCGAAGATTCCTCTCGAAAATTTTTAAATAAAAAAAAAGAAGCGTTTTGTTAAAGGAAATATCCCTTCGAAATTTTCTGTATGCGTGGATAGTGGAAATTATAAAAATTCATCGATGACTATTCGGTGATTGTGGTTACGGTATGATTAAATGTTTGTTCACGTGGATGGTTGGAGCGACGAGTTCCCGTTGTGCTTCTTTTGTCCCATTATTATTGTAATAACGTGTTTTTACGTGTAATTAAGCGGCAATATCCCGTTGTTGTTGTATAGCGGAACGATTAAAAAAGAAAGAAGAATATTTTAACCGATCATGCGCTCGTTTTTCTGTTTTTTCTCATGGGTTTTTCTTTTTTCTTTTTTCGTGTCATTTCCTTTTTCCTTTCTTTTAATCGAAACTGTTTTGCGTTTCTCTTTGAATCCTCGTTACTGTGAAAACAAACGCGCGAACCGATTCGAGAATTTCGTGTACGTCTCTGCGCACATCGCTATGACATCGTTTTGTATTTCCTGTTTTAACATGGTCATTTTGTTTTTTCGTTGGAGTGTTTCTGTATTGTAATTCGGGATACACCGACGATCGTCGTTATTCATCGCGGCTAGTCGTTGCATAATTTCACATATGATTTTACGTTTACGTACGATCGATTTTATTATTATTATTATTATTATTATTTTCATTTTTCCGACTAATTGGTCGGTCGTATCTCATTGATTATTGTAGTTTACAATAATCGTGAATTAAAAATCCCTTTTCTGTTCATTCAACTTTGCAATCAGCCATTCGAACTTTAATTTAAACAACCTCGATTCAATTTAAATAAATTAACGATTCTTTGAAATTATGAGTATCGAGAAGCCTTTTCAGAATACTTTCATTGCCTCTTTAATCACGTACGCGCTCTGTGATCGTTGAATCCTCGGTGTAATCTCTCCACGCGCATTATACTCGAATACAAAGAGAAAAAAAGGGAAATCAGATGTGAAGAAATACAAGCGTAAAAGAAGGAAACGAAGAAACGAAGCACACGCCGTATAAACAGAAATTTCAGTCCCGGAAAGCTATTAAACACTTGTTTCCTTTTTTTTTCCTCTTTCTTTCTCGTGCGTTTTCGTTAGCGGTGCAGCTCTTGTGTACATAAGATAGAGATACGTTTTTGTAAAGGTGCATTTGTTACGTCGAATGGGACTGTGCAATGGAGGACTGTGACAGAAGAATAAGAAGAGGAAGAAGACGAAGAAGAAGAAAAAGAGGAAGACGACATAGACGAAGAAAAAATAAAAAGCGAAAGATACGTTATGTCCAAGTCGCGCGAGCGTGTGTCTTAGAGAGAAAAATAAGAAGGGAGAGAAAGGGAGAATGGGGATGCATGTGTGTGTACGTGTGCGCAAAACGAAAAGAAACATTAAAAGAAATATTTTTCTTTCCTTCACTATACTTCATTTTTTCTCTCTCTCTCTCTCTCTTTCTCTCTCTCTCTCTCTCTCTCTCTCTCTCGTATATATGTTTTTCTTTATGTATTTCCACGTGTTTCTCTTCTGTTCGATAAAAATCTTGATTGATGAAGCGACCACGATTAATATCTGTAGTACAGCGAGAACGTAAGATAAAAAAAAAAAAGCTTGTAATACGCGTCGACCGATACACATTTAAACTTGAAACGTGCCATAACGACATCATGCCAATATTATAACGATAATACAAATACTTTTTTACGATTTAACATCCGTTTTCGAACCTCTCGAGAAACCTCTGTCAGTCGTGTCCGAAATGATTGTTTCTGCGTTCACTACGGATCTGCGCCTCTTGGTTCTTTCGCCGCGTTTTTACCTCGGCTCACCTCGATCTCTTCTCTTCCTTCATTCGCCTCGATCTCTCTCTCGATCGTGAAACGCCTCTGCACGCGATCCTTGCATTCTAGCGTCACGAATCCTCGAAGGTTCTTCGAGATCCAGCCCACGATCCGGCGACTACCGTGCCTCGCAGACTGATAAATGCTATCTAATGATTCTACGGGCTGATCCGACGTTTTGCATAGTTGAACGAACTATCGTGAGATACACGAATCCTTCTCGAATAATATTTGCAATGAATACGTCATAAAGTTGCTTACAGTGCGGAAGCAATTGATGTTCCTTATTTTAATTTCAAAAATTAATTGATTAATAAATGTACATCGTGTAAGCGATGAAATATAGTAATATGTAACGTAAGTAAACGAAATAAGTGTTGGAAAAATATAGATACATGATTATGTGAATTCTAAGGTAAAAGAAATATCTCACAGAGGATTAACTCTTTATGATTGTGGCAATTTTGAGAACGTGGGTTTTCAAAATTTTACTTTGGAGAAATATTTCTCTGACGAAATTTTTTAGTCAAATGGACATTTAATTAAATCATATATAAACAATTGATTAATGCTTTACTACCAACGTCGTCGATTGCAAAGAGTTATTATCTTCGAAATCCTAGCAAGAAATCCTGTTAGAAATCCTGTTAATCTTCGGCAAAAATCTCCATTCGAAAATAAATCGAAACTCAAATCGCACATCTACATTTCTAATTTCCTAAGCTTTCAAACGTAGTTTCCCCATTTGTAATTCTTCAAGAGTTTCATCCTAAAGTTCTAGCTTTTCGCGCAAAATGAAGAAAGAATAATAATCTCGTACAAGCGATAGCAGTATCCTGTCAATTTTCGTTCTTTTCCAATAATGATTCGGCATTTATCTCGAAGGGCCTGCGTGAAACGGAACACCGAGAGACCGACAGAATCGGAAGCTAGAGAGCAATGTGAATCGCATGGTCGAGGTGCGATCGAACGGAGACGAGGCTTTAAAAACGAGCGGGTACGGGCAAGGACGACCAGCGGTTCACGGAACGATCGCGAGAAAGGGATAGAGAGAAAAAGCGAGCGAGAAAAGGACTACCGATTGTACTGACAGACGTTAGCCACAAAGAAAAAGACTCGTTAAATCCGTGCGATGTATTATTCCGTGTGTATATCGCGTGTAATGTGTGCGTGCGCGCGTGCATGAGACGATAACTGATGTGCGCGAAAAACCGAGTTGCGAGGGCAGAGATCATCCCACGAACAAAGATGCTCGTTTCCACGTCGGATAGACATGCATTTAAACGCATTTCCTCTCCCCGTCTCAACGAGAGAGAATTATCCTTCTAACTGTGACAGAATGTCCTGGCTACTGTACATCTCACGCGAGGATTCGTTAGTCACGCGACGATAGTTCAGTTTACCTGGCGACACCATAAATAATCCGATCGAGAAATATCCGTGAATACATATTGCATGATCACAACTGTGTTCATCGTACGCGAACGAATCCTCTGAAAATCCTCCGCCTCGGAGGCCAGGACGATCATTTTCGACAAGTCAAAAACCCAACCCACCAGAGTCTATCATTCATTCGAGTCTATCGTTCATTCGGGTTCTGCCTGCGAAACTCGGCGTTAAAATTCACTTTGCGAGGAACGAGACGACGTCACGAGGGGGCCGTCGTGGCCTCCAACGAGTGGTCAGGGATAAGGAAGCTATTCCTCATGATAATCTTTTAGAATAAGTGAGAATAAGAATAAATGAGAAGGAAAGGATTTGGGGAGACGATTTTGACGATTGGAACGGAAGAATCATAGACAAAAGCGTGGCAGATGTGGAGTAGCTTCCGGGATCCGCTAACAAACACGGCCTACAGACCACGTGAGAAACGTCATGCGAAAAGTCACTCGGGAAACGCCCTAACCGTGGCCGATTATGAATCGTGACTCGTCTCTTTTCACGGTGAGAAAAGGGAAGGGGATTCAGGACGCGCGGTTAGGCTCGTCTCGCTTCGAGGAGTGCTTGTAAAATATTGTAAAGTATCACAGACAGTTTTCAGCTGCGTTGTACAGTGTTTTCTAAGTATCTAGTTTATATAGCGTGTAATTGAAGAGAATACATTGTATTTACATTAAATAAGTGATCTGTATCAAATTCATTCTCGTATAGCTTGTACTCCTACTCATTGTAGATGCTAAAAGTGATTTGTGTCATAAAGAAACCTATAAATAAAATTAGCAATTTGAGAATGTTGTTGACCGCATCGATTTATTATCTGTTTCTCTTTCTTTCTTTCTTTCCACCTCTGCTTGCCCGTTCTTCACGTTCGAAATCGATACGATAATGAAATTCAAGAAATTTTGACTCACTTGGATACGAGTTAGAATTCTGAGAGTATCCAAGTATGTTATTATTCGTTACGCTTCTGATCGAGGCTGAGTTTCATAATAATGACGAACAGTTCAATTGATTCTCGAACAAAGGACCGGTTTAAAATACGTAACAGGGTACAATTTTGCTACAGCTGGTAGGAAATCAAGAGACGAAAGTTAAATAAAAAGTATTAGTCTCCTGAGGGTTCGTTTTTCTTCGACAAATACCTCGTCATCGTTTTACATTAATTATCGTTCGATGCTTTCCTAACTACTACTTTCAATTACCGAGTTAATAAATAAGGCGTCAATCAATTTAGTTTATTCGAAATATAACATCTTCCAAACATAAATGAATTCAAAACATTTGGATGACATACCGATGCATTGTTACAATACAACATCCGAACCAAATTTCTCATTTGAAACGGGACAAAGATAAGTAATTCTGATCACTGGATACACTTGGGCGGACATTGCGTCTTCGCGTCCGAGAAGAAGTACAAACTCAGCACGTTCACGGCGTTTAAGGTGTACACATTCGGCGTTTTCAAGTTGCAATTGGTTACAAACACCTTGGCCATCTTCATAATACTCTCACACTTCATCACGCAAGCCGCGCCGTCAAAGCTAGGTCTACCTTGGTCATTTCTGGCGCAAGGATCAAACAGGTAAAACTTGCCGTAATGCTGCATCACAGCGACTGCCATGTTATTCGTGTGAAGAATGCCAGCGCAGTTCGATCGGAAGAACATGGCCAAAGATTCGGACAAATCGAAGGTGTGGAGCAATCCAGCTGCAGTGTGATTGTGAATGTGTATCGTGGCTCTAAAATCGCCAACGATGAAGACGGTTAGCAATTCGCTGGGAGATAAAGTCCTGTTGCCTGAGAGAGTGGCACGTACGCTGTCCGAGTGCAACAGATCTCCGTATCTCAAAATTGCGTCGATCAATTCAGGCGTCCAAGTAGAAGGCACGTGAAGGAGACCGACCACGATAGCCACGGCAGCGATCGCCGTACTTTGAAATCCTCTTGTGTTTGTGCGCCAAATTCTATGATGCATGTGCAGGGTACCAAGAAGGATGCTAAGTTCTTCGTTCACGATGTTATACTCCGTGATTGTCTCCACGTCCAATGTGGTGTTCTTCTTCGCTCCTACCATCGGTATGACAGGGATCGGTGGAGCTGTGCAATCGAAATAAGGTCTAAAACCAGCTGGACAAGGCAAAGGTTCGATCATGGCGGTCCTGATAATAACTCGGCAAATCTCGTATCGTCCGTATTTCTCCTGCTCGTCGATATTAGCGAACAAAACTTCGTAAAGCGGTTCCAGACAGGCGAACCACATGACGCAAGAGGTTCCATAGAAGTCTGGCAAGCCTTGGTCGCTTCGTGCCAGGGGATCGTACATAAAATAAACGCCCATGTCTTTCCAAATGGCTACTGCTCCACGATCAGTGACCAAAATTCCGGCACGGTTCTTCTCGAAAAATAAAGGAATACCTTGTTCAAGGAGAATCGGTGGCGGTGGTGGAGCTCGAATCCTTTCAGGTCTTCTGGTCCTCGCTCTTCTGGTCCTTGCTCGTTTCGCTCGTTTCGCTTTCTTCTTCTTCTTGTCCTCGGGATCTGGCGGGGCAATCGCGACTATACCAGCCACGGTTCCTGACTCTATGTCGGCAGTTAAGATATTAACTCCTACGTAGAACACTCTGATAATGTCTTTCGGCTTCACGCGAACTATCGTTGGTTTCGCTTTCTGCGTCTCCCTATGGACATTGGTACCAATGGCTAGGATCTCATCCATGGTCTTCTTCGTCCAAGTAACTGGATTCTTCACTACAGACATTCCAAGAGCGACGACGCAATTCGCGGCTCCCTGTTTGTTTCTCAGTTGTTCGGGGAAGATCTCATCACCCTGATGATAGTGTCCTCTTAAGATCGCTCGAGCTTCGCCACGAACTCTTCTGTAGGCGTTCAAAGGTGGCAGATTCGAAGGACGAACAGCAGAACTGGGGTCGAACTTCCATGGTGGAAGCTTGTTCAAATTCACTATGTCAATGGCAATCATTTCGTAATCTCCTTCGTTGCCTAAAAAGTCCTGAAGGTACTCTATAAGAGTAGCGATATTGGTAAAACGCAAGATCTTCGGCTTCACTAACGTTTCCCCGCCTGTGGTAGTCGCCCAATCTGGTATCAGAGCGTAGTAATCATTGTTAAATTTCCAAACAGCGATATTTCTATTTGGACTGATGGTCAGTGCGCCCGAGTTGTATCTAGAAAAGAAATTAGTTATCCCGGTCTTCAAGTCCTGGACTTTAGGTGGTTTGGCTGTTAGACTTCCAGCCTCGACGCAATCTTTGATACTCAAATTGATTCGACGAGTCGAAAGGAAGAACTCCGTCATAATATCGTTGATCCTCGGAATGGTACCCTCTCCAAGTCTCTCTACGCATTTCGAATGTAGCTTATCTCCGGTCACTATAACCTCATCCAGCACAGCTTGCGTCCAATACCTAGGTTCGTATACTTTCGCGAACACGATAGCCATCACGGCAATAGCAGCTGTCTGATTATTTCGATTGACTTTCTCGAACTTCATGTCGTCCATAGCAACCGTGCCATCGATGCTCCATACACCTTCTGTCATTTTCGGGAAGTTGTACCATGGATTGTCACCGGAACTGGGCTTCGCTGGACGTTCCCCTTCAGCCACACGTGTTTCGTAAGCGTTGTCCAAATTAACCACGTCCATATTGAAATCCTCGCCGGTGGCGACTGCTGTAATCGCGTTGGCTAGCGATTCGATGTCAGTGAACCACATTACAGCAGCTGCACCATCTTTCTCTCGAGGCTCTCCTCGACTGTCTCTTCCCTTGGGATCCACCGTGAAGAACACGTCACCTTCCCTCCAAACAGGCATCATTACGTGATCTTGCCTAAATATCCCCATAACGTTCGTTTCAAAGAAAGTGTTCAGCTGTGACTGCAAATCAGTCATCTTGCCAGTGATAGCTTCTTCCTCGAGATCAACGTATATTCTATTTACTCCAACGGCGAAATCTTCGCTAATTTCGCTGGGGATTAGGTAAGGCCTTGGTGTCTCTTCTTCCTCTGCTTCTGGAAGATTCTCCAAATTGTCTGCAGTAATCTTATCACCTATTTTAAGTATATCGTCCACTACTTCTCTGTACCATAAATGAGGATTATATAGTTTGGTCATTCCCAAAGCCGCCAAGGCACTTCCAGCCTGCTGTTTGTCCCTCGTATTTTTCTTAAACATCACCTCGTTACCTTGGTTAAAGCTTCCCAATAAAATAGCCCCATTCTCGCCCATGTTCAAGTAATTGTTCAAATCAGGCTTCACCGGGATCTGTTTATCCGCTTCGATTTCCTCCTCGCTCATTTCTTGACCGATAGAAATAACCTTCATACTATGAATGGAGAATTCGTTGCTGGTCTCTGGATCCTGACCTGCATTCGTTTCGATTATACTGGCCAAGACAGACAGGTCTAAAGTTCGAATTACACAGGCTGCAGTTGCTTCCTCTTCGTCCACCAACCATAAACCCTCCTTGTTTCGAGGATTAGCATCGAAACAGTAGTACACGTTCTGTGGTACCATTTCGTCCTTTTCTTTAACTTCTTCCTCGACCTTCCACACCGCCACGTGTAAGTTCTTCAACTCGACGATTCCATATTGATGCTCTTCGAAAAATTGCTTCAAAGCGGTGACCAAATTTGGGATATCGCTGTCAGACGGCGAAGTCACGTCTCCGGTAATAGTCCCTTCCTCCACGTCGATCTTCACCTTTCTGTTTTTGAAGTATAAATTCTTCTTCAAGTTCGAAACGAAGAAATATTGTTCAACGTCCTCGCCAACTTCCACGATTGGATTACACCAATTGTAATAAGCGTCTCCTTCTCTAACTATGGTATCAATAGTCTCGTCAGACCATTTCGGCGGCGGTGTTTCTCTAGCACTAATTAAAGCTATCACCGGAATGGCCAGTCCCTGAATTCCCCGACTATCGTCCTCGAATTCTTCGTCCTCGTTCGATATAGTTCCTTGAAGAACCCACGTTTCTCCTGCTGTTCCTGGCTGGAAATCGTACCAAGGTCTGGTCCCAGGAACATCGTCAGGAATCGTGATGTGTCTGATGGTGAAACGATCGTTCTTCTTCGCGTGTTCCAAGTTTTTCATGAACAAGCCAGCCAACGCGTCGGTATTGGGGAATCTTATCACGCAACAGTTCCCCTTTCTTCTTTGAGAATTCTCAGCCTTGGCGCCTTTTCCACCCTTTTCATCTCGAATTCTCACTCCAACCATATCACACTGACGAGGATCGAACATGTAGAAACAATCGTCCTTACTCCAAACCGCCACGGACATGGAAGAAGATTCGATCACTCCTTCCTTATTAACCAGGAAGAATTCTTCCAAAGCCTGTTTCAGATTCAACACAGTCGGTATCTTCGAAGAGATCGTTCCAGTGACTGTAATTAAATCCACGTCTATAACCAACTTTCTATCTTCGACCTCGATTTTTACATCGTTCAAGTCAGGAGCCGTCATGTTTTTCATCATTGGTTTAGCAGACTTCACTTCAGCATACAGAGCATCGCCCAACTCCAATATTTCGTCCAACTTCGGTCTCAGCCAAGTTTTCACAGGATGAACCTTCTTCATAGCGATAGCCAGAACACAGTTCGTTACGTTCTGAGCTCCTTTCCCCTTGTACATTTCGCTGTGCTCGTGAGTCAATCCGTGAAGAATCGCCATTTGACCAGGAAGTTCCCTGAACGTCGATGGCACGTTCACGTGCATATCGTCGTACGTGTAACCAGTATCAAATTTATTTTGATCTATCAAAGGATCCGTTGCGAAACGCTTATCGATGCTATAATTCGAAATGGTGATTTGCAACGGTTCCCTGTGAATTTTCGCTGCTTTAACAACATGCTTCTTCTCCCCCTTTGGTGCCGGTTTAGTACAATCCATTTTATTCTCATCGATGTCGACTGGATTGATAGTTCGTAGAACGCTTTTGTCGACAGTCAGACGTGCGCTGCTTGGTAAACGATCGATGTATCCGCCACCTACTTCGGTGACCTTTAATATGGTCACCTTATCCATGCAATATCTGGAGTCGTATTTCCGGTCCATGTTCTTCAGAAAATGGTCGCGAATGTCGTTCAGACATTTGAATCTCATGACACAGGCTACACCATCCGGATGGTGTACACCGTCTTCGTCACAAGGTGCTGGATCGAAGAAAAGGAAACCAATTTCAGGATGACGCCACATGGCTGCGGAAGTTCCTTGCGCAGTGATCACTCCAGCATCGTTATTCTGGAAGAATTTTTGCAGTCCATCGGCAAAATCTGGACAGCCTACGGTTTCACTAAATAAGTTCCCGTAAATCCCTGTTTCTTCCGCACAAATTAGAACTTTGTAATTGGAGATGTAGAACTCTGGATAGACCAGGCTGGTTTTCATATATTCGTTCTCCTTTACATGATTTCTCATTACGCTGGTACGAAACACTTTGTCTCCGTATTCTAATATTTGATCCACGTATTCCTTCACCCATTCTTTTGGTTCGAATAAGCGGCCATAGACGATGGCTACGATGGATGCCGGAGCTCCTTGACGACCGCGGCTTCTATATTTGAAGTGGCGATCGTTCATCGCGTAGGAACCGCGAAGGATCGCCGAATTCGGCGTCAGAACACGAAATTTGTGCCATCGTTTGCCAAGATCGAAACGTGCTGCCTTTTTCTTTTTTGGAAGAGCGTCACCCTCG
The DNA here is from genome assembly GCF_011392965.1 of Frieseomelitta varia. Classification (NCBI taxonomy): domain Eukaryota; kingdom Metazoa; phylum Arthropoda; class Insecta; order Hymenoptera; family Apidae; genus Frieseomelitta; species Frieseomelitta varia. Next base: position 297,972 of record NW_025109954.1, on the reverse strand, counting down.
CCAGATGTCCCCGGACCACTCGTCATCTCCACTTTCTTACTCGCCGTATCCGTCATATTCCGTTTCTGAATTTATTTTATTCAGATGGCTCTTGAAGCAAACTTCTTCTTATCGTTGAGAAAGATATTTGTGATTTATTGAAATTTTTAACAGTATATCTCTTTATGCTATTTTGTATAATTTGTGCTTGAGATTCAAGGAAGAACGCGTCATGTCCGTTCTGTTTCCAAATTTATATTGTATTATAATATTTAAAAAGATAGTTCCCTTTTTACTTTTTAAGAAGTATTTGTTGAAATTTTTATGACAATTTTGTCTATGCTCTTTCTAACTAATTTAGTAGAGAAGAGGAAAGATGGTTACTTGCCTGATACCACTTTAAATAAAACCAATTTTAATATAAATTTTGAAAAATGTTCACCTTTAACAAATCAGGATGAACCGAGTTTTTTTTGTAAATTTTTACTTGCTAATTTTCCTTGTACATGTCTAAAGAATTACTGTCACGAAGAAGGTGAATGAAGAAGGGGATGAAAATCGAAATTGATATCGATACGATGACGTGAACATTGACAACAACATTATTCATATTTTTTGATTTTAATTCCTATTACTAGTAGCGCTGCGATGCAAAACCTGCCTAAATCGATATGGTAGGATATGGTAGAACATGAAAATGCTAAAGGGGTCAGGCACAGACAAGATATATGAACAGACTAAGCATCTTATGAGATTTTATATCCCATACTCTGGCATAATAAAAAAGTCACTCCACTCTTAAACAACGGCGAATTGGAGAATTACATCAAATAAAACGATCGAAGTTGATCGAGTAATGAATGCGCCAGAAATATGATTTCTGAAATCCATTAAAGTATTGCCAAATTTTCAATACCGAAATTTGAAGCTGATAACCAACCGAAATCATTCTACTATATAAACATATAAACGCAGTGATAAGGAGTGCTGAAAAAGAAAACCTAACACAGTAACCAAAAGAGCTACTGACAAAGAAAATCTAAAACAATAGCCAGAAGGGCCACTGAAAAAGAAATCGCGATTCAGTAGCCAGAAGAGCTATTAAAAGAACATTTCCTATTCAATACAATAACCAGAAGGGCTATTGTCAAATCTATATTCGACATAAATCCGAACAACAAACCGTATTTTGTTTCGCAACACTAATTCACTAGCATAATTGTAAAACAGGAAATTTTCAAAATCAAACGCGAAGAATGCTTCGTCATATTTAAAACTCCCGAAAGTAAGCACGCAACGCTATCAATTTATGCACTCGTGTTAGAAATACGCAACACTAATTGCGACGCGTCCAGTGCAACCAGTGCATGATGGAAGTTGCTGATGAATGATCATCTCTGTACAGCTTTTGTAGCTGTATCAGGTGATCTAGGAGCAGGAACAGCCTTCCACGAATCCAGTGGAAGAATTTGGGCATTTCGTAAACGCTACTTCATAAACGAAACGCGATCATTCATTATCGCAACACTAACAATTAAAGGAAAATCGCGATGGAATAATGTCGCAACACTATAAGAATAAAAGTAATTGGAAATCGCGATGAAATAATGTCGCAACACTATAAGAATAAAAGTAATTGGAAATCGCGATGAAATAATGTCGCAACACTAACTCTAAAATCAAACTGAATGAAAATTATTACTAACAGAAGATTACTATAAAAGTTATTGTACGAAAAAAAGCTACCTCAAATATTCTAACACTATGAAAGTAATTAAAAACAAGGACTCTATAATTTAATTTAAGACAATAGGAAGCAAAATAAATTTTACTATATATAGCACTAATTGTAAGACGACTACAAAAATTTAAATCAAAATTGCAAAAAACAATCGCGGTATCATGATTCGCAACTCTAAAAAAAACACGATTATCATTTCTTCGCAACTCTAATTTAAACCGTAATTAATTTTTCGCAACGCTAACAAGGAAAACCGCGATTTGCCCAAAAAGATGTTGAACGATGATGAAGAAGAAAAAAAAATACAACTACAAATACTAAAAGAGCATAGTGACAAAGTAGTAACGAGAATGACCTCCCATGCTCTGGAATCATTTAAATGATCCAGAGGATGAGAAGCCATTTGTTGTGACCCTCTTCGTGGCAGTTTGCCGGGCCTCTTCGGCTT
>NW_025109954.1:238097-295608 GCF_011392965.1 Frieseomelitta varia | reverse complement strand
TCACACTCTAATTTACGTACCATTTTCCTGAAATCAACTGACAATGGCTAGCGAACATTGCGTAAAACGTGATTAAAATACGTTTATATTTATGTCCGATAATAATATTAATATGTGAGAAAAAAAGTACATGTGCAAGTTGACTTTGGAATCATTGTTATAACTGATCGTATAATTAATAATATAGTATAGTCAATGAGTATTATTACATAATAAATTCATACTTCAAATACTTCAAATTCAGTGCATAAATATTTTAAATATTTCAACTTATAATAAATGGGACAATAAAAACGATGCAATTCCACATCCTAACCACACACACATGTGGAAAATACGTCGTGCACGATACGCTAACACATTGTTAGTCGCTAAGAAATTTTTTATAAAATTACGAACTATGTTCATCGTGCCCAATGTCTTTCACCCACCCAAGTAGCACCTGGGCACGTGAGTGAGATTCTGACAATGAACACGGAAGGGGTTAAACCTGAAAATCCTGAACTAAAAAAATTATTATTTATTAGATTAGTTTATGTAATTTGTATCTAATGGACTGTTGCATTATTTTATTTCAAATTGTAATGACTCTACTCTTTCAGAAATTGTTGAAATTGCAAGAGAATAAAGGCAAAGAATTGTATTTATTAAAAAAGATATGAAATTTAACAATTGACTAAAAAACAATCAAAATTAAACAATTAACTCTAAATTAAATATTAATAAAAACAATTTCAGGCTATTTCTTTATCAAAGCACATTCTCAAAAATGCGAAAGCAGTGTTCAAACTTGTTGCCTTGATTCAAAAATCTGCCTGTCGCGAAGTATCTTCTTGCACATAAAATTTCACATATTTTTCTACGGAATGAATTTCAATCTATTACATATTTCAAATTGTTTTGAATATATTGTACATTATATATATTTTTTATTAGATATATTATATATTTCAATTGTATTGTATTGAAATTTATAAAAATTAGTTAATTAAATCATTTAATACTGGTATAAAAAGGAAGATGAAGTTCGAAATTATTAATTATTATAACAAAACTATCACCAGTATAAATAAATAATAATTGCATCTTTCATAGCAATGAAGTCGGAGGGTATCCGTCTTCTCTACTACAAAATGCTCAAACGAAATCATTTTAATAACAATTATTTATAATTTATCTGCTCATATGGATATTTTGCTTTTGCAAACATTTATACTGAATATATTTTGATTTTACAAATAATTACTATAACTGTATATATTCAAACTAACTGTTAAAATCGCGATGTGCAAGAAGCCCTATCCTGATCTAATACATAAAAAACCTGAAAAAGATGTTACTACTCACGGATATAAAAAATATCCGTAGTCACTATGCTCATCAAAAATTCTACGTATACAACCAATCACTCGTGCCGATTCGGACCTTTCATCCTACGACATGGTTGAGTGACCGGAGGGAACATAAATGCATGCGACTCACAGGATAGATGTGAAGAACGTTATTACAGATGCACTGGAGCAGAGAAAGTTATCATGAAGGCCCGCATCAAGTAGATATTACTGAGAATCCCATCCAGTGGAAGTGAACGCCGTGAAAAATTTCTTAAAAAATATAAAGACACAGTGTTATTTGTGAAAATTCAAATTTTAATAATGATAAAAAATTGGGATTCTAATAATTTGAAACCTTTTTTATTTTATAGTTATAATTTTACATTAGGCTTCAATGGAAAGAGAACTATAGAAAATAGAATTAATTCAAGTACAGTGTGCTAAAGTACTTACATTCTTAACTTTTGAAGCATCGTAAGATTCTTAGAGGATAAGGGGAATTGAAGATTGTAGAGAATCTGTAACAAAACATAAAATATTAGAATTTATATTTAAAAGCAAAGCAGAATTTTAAGTTCTTAAGAGATAATGAAAGATTCTTACATTCTTGGCTCTGGAGCCACCGTTAGATTTTCCCCAAAATATATCAAAAAGTTGATATTGTGAAGCGTCTGTAACAAAACGTCAAACATTATACTTTGTTGTCAAATTTGAAAAATGAGCGAATTGAAGTATAATATATGAAATTACTTACGATCTTGATCTCCTGGAGAGGCCTTATCCTCTTGACCACTGACACTAATATATCGAAACCGAATGTTGAATAAAAAAAAAATATAAAAAAAGAAAAATAAAAGACTATCAACGCGCGCATTTAAATAACAATCGGCGGACTCACTGACTCTAACTTCGCGAATTATAATTTAAATGAATTAATAATCTAATTTAATTAGAGCCATTTTGCTCAAAAAAATATTAAAATATTGCGCAACAAACACTGATTCTACCGACCGCATTGCGCGCGGTTACAAAAATTTTCTGAAAATAGAGTACGTTCATTTAGAAAATATTGCTATTTTTTTAGAAAATGATTATAAACTTGAGTATGCATTAAAGATATTGAGTATGCATTAGTTGGAAATTACAAAATATTTCTCAATATTTGTAGAAATTGTATTCTGAATGTTCATTATTAAAGTGAAGTATGCACAGTAATATGTAACGTCGTTATAAATATTCGAAAATGTTTGCACAAATCAAAATTTCATGGCTAAATGTATTTAAAAAATCATACACGTGCAAAATCTTGCTCTGAATCATTTAGTTGCGTGTCAGCGTTCGGAAAAAATATATTATAGCACAGTACAATATAGTAAAGTACGAAAATTTTGAATTTAATAATACAAGAATATATATCCATTTGAAAGCATATACTATTACGACATATTACAATCTCTATACTCGAAAAATAAAATATTAATTGATTTAATCTTTTCCATTTTCATCCTTTTTCTATTTTATATAATTAAGAAATTATGTATTGTGAATTGTACTTCAAATATATAGAAATTATATAGCAAATGTTATCTAGAATGAATAAAATGTTACCAACTTTCCATGAAAGTTCATCAGATTGTCTATTAATGATTGTGACGTCTATGCGTTCTATGCTATCTTTGCAACCAAGGAATAACCTGCATAAAAAGAAACAAAAAGTTAGAACAAATATGTCAAATGGAGACAAATATGTAAAAATGAAACGATAATCAACTTCAAATTCTATCAAAAAAGCGTACGAGACAATGTACCGGTAATCATAAGAGTAAAATCAATGATCGAAGAAAAATCAACACGAAAAATTTCAGAATCTTACTCGATTTTATTATCTTAATGCTCAATGAATCATCAAACATACCCGTGTTAATTAAATGATACTATTAATGAGGTATAAATGGAAGTAAAAGAGCGTCGGAGAAGCGACGCCATCGAAGAGACGCTACCGATAGGTTAGAAAATATTACGAATCTAATGCGACGTAATACGTGTTATTGCCTCGAAATTCAGTAGCTGAATGACTTGTCTCGACTTGTGTCGACAGTAGTAATAAGAAGTCACGCGAATAAACAAGCAACATTAAGAGCCTTGTACAGACAGCGTTATGTTTATTTTGTTTTGAACGCGGATTTCGAGCTTCAAGGCCTTGTACGCCTTGTTTTATTTGATAAATGAAAACTATTATATTATGCAGTAAAATTATTATTTTAACTATTAAATACGTACATTTTTAATAAATTATTGTTGAATTTAATATAAGAATTGTTAAGAATTACGCAATATGCAATTAAAGAATCAACAAATAAGTAGAAAATGTTATAATAAATAATGTTATAATAAAATAATATGTATATATATATATATATATATATACACACACATATACATGTATTTTATTACATGTCTTTATACACACTTTTATTATAACATTTTCTACTTATTTGTTGATTCTTTAATTTCATATTGCGTAATTCTTAACAATTTTTACATTAAATTCAACAACAATTTATTAAGAATGCATATTTAATGGTTAAAATAATTTTACTGTATTTAATTTTATACCAAAACTTAATTTCAATTCTAATCTTTACAAATATATATACACATATATACATATATGTAACAATAAGTTACTCAATTACAAGGTTACAATATTTGAACTGGTTAGAATTGAAATTAAATTTTGATATAAAATTATAAATAACTTTTAGCATAGTATATTCTATGTAAACGTTTATATGCTATTATTTCTTTAATTGTTGAAGATTATATGTAATAATTATTTGGTTAAATCTTAACCAAACTTGAGTTCGAGTCAAAAATGCACTTTTCATCTTAAAAATACAAAACACAAACATAAATCTACCAACTATTGATAAATTTTTACCTGAGAACTTCTAGTAGATACTTCTTTCTGAATAATTTTTCTGGGTAACACTTTCTTCTTTACAGACGAGGAATGCTTTCTTCCGCCATGATTCCCGTTTAAAAATCGATGGTGAAAAATATCGATTATTTCGAGAATCGTAGGAAGTACGTTACGTATTTCGCCGCTGGGGCGCTGTAATCGTTCATTTCGCACGGAATGACGACTTAGAATAAAAAATAAAAAAATTAGTCAATTAAATACACAAAATTGATGAGACATTCTTAAAAAAGAACAAAAATATTCACACACCTAATGAAAAATTGTCGATATCTTAAACTGAGACTTGAAAAATTTTATTATATTATATAGCAAAATTATTATTTATTATTATTTATATAGAATTGAAATAAAATTTTGGTATAAAATTATACATAACCTTTAGCATAATATATTCTATTTAAACATTTCTATGCTATTATTTCATTAATTGTTGAGAATTATATGTAATAATTATTTGGTTAAATCTTACCTTGAGTTCGAATCAAAAATGCACCTTTCATCTTAAAAATGCAAAACACAAACATAAATCTAACAAATATTGATAAATTTTTACTTGAGAACTTCTGGATATTCTTCTTTCTGGATAATTTTTCTGAATAACACTTTCTCCTTTACAGACGAGGAATGCTTTCTTCCGCCATGATTCCCATTTAAAAATCGATCGTGAAAAATATCGATTATTTCGAGAATCGTAGGAAGTACGTTACGTATTTCTCCGTTGGGGCGCTGTAATCGTTCATTTCACACGAAATGACCACTTAGAATAAAAAACAAAAAAATTAGTCAATTAAATACACAAAATTGATGAGACATTCTTAAAAAAGAACAAAAATATTCACACACCTAATGAAAAATTATCGATATCTTAAACTGAGACTTGAAAAATTTTATTATATTATATAGCAAAATTATTATTTATTATTATTTATATAGAATTGAAATAAAATTTTGGTATAAAATTTTACATAACTTTTAGAATAATATATTCTAGAATATATTTTAGAATAATTATTTAAACGTTTCTATGCTATTATTTCATTAATTGTAATTAATTGAATTATATGTAATAATTATTATTTGGTAATAATTATTTGGTTAAATTTTACCTTGAGTTGCCAAAAATGTACGTTTTATTTTAAAAATTCAAAACACAAACATAAATCTAACAAATATTGATAAATTTTTACTTGAGAACTTCTGGATAATTCTTCTTTCTGGATAATTTTTCTGAATAACACTTTCTCCTTTACAGACGAGGAATGCTTTCTTCCGCCATGATTCCCGTTTAAAAATCGATCGTGAAAAATATCGATTGTGTTCAAAAATCATAAATGTATTGTATACTTCACCGTCGGGGCGCTGTAATCGCGCGTTTCACACGAAATAATTTGAAATAAAAAATAAAAAAACTCTGGTCTAAATCAAATACACAAAATACATAAAAAAGAACGAAAATATTCATACACTAGATAAAAAATTATCAATACTTTAAACTCATAATTTCATGAAAAAAATTGTAGAACAATTAAGAACTTTTTTTTAGAAAGTGAAATCTCCACTTTAAGAAATCCTGAATTTGTTTCATTTAAAGGTATTTATTTTTAAATCTTAATCATTTAATCTTGATAATACTTTCCTCATTATAAAAGAGTACAATGTACTATATTTACATTAACTTGCATGAAAAACATGTAAGTCTTTACGCTTCTTTCTAATAATAGGCACATAATACGCACAAAATAGAGAAATATTTAAGATTTAATCGTATTTATATACAAATTGAGGAACTAGAATAAATAACAGAGTTTCAAATGAAATATGTTAATGAATTCTTTTACTGAAACGATAGGAGGATATAATCTAAGAAAGATTCATTAGAAAAATACGAGGTAAATTTATTTTCTGATAAAAACTAAATTCATATAGGTCATTAATGCAAGAAAGTGACTATTGCAAAGTATATACCTAAACTTTATTACATCAACATATGAAAAACCGTAATAAATATTATAAATATAGAATATAGAATATAAAGTAAAATCGAATACAACTTGCTTTATTGTTACGTGGATTCATGTATCGACGTAGTAATCTCGAGTTCTTCACATTAAACTATCTTGAAGACTTAATAATAATAATAATAATAATAATAATAATAATAATAATAATAATAATAATAATAATAATAATAATAAAATTAATAATAATTATAATAATAGTAATAATATTTATATATTTTTTTTTTCTTATATACATATGACCTATGGATCATTAAGAATGGAAACCAAAATTGTACGCGCATGTCAGCCATAATCGTTGATTAATTGCGGATAGAATATGTTCGTATCGACAGGCACAGAGACAGAGAAAAAAACACGAATAAATTCGCGAGTCATCAAAGCTTACAATTTAATCGTCATCAGAAATATTTCTGTTAAACGATGAACGAAAGTATTATTTTGATTTGTTTTAGTTTCGATCGAAATAGATCGCAATTTATTGGCAAAAGCTTTCTTTCTTCTCTCTTCAGCTATTTTTTTTTATATTTACAACATATATATATATAAATATATATATATGTGTGTGTGTGTGTGTGTGTATATATATAATATGTATACGCTTAACTGATCTAATAGGATTATTGTAACAAGTTACCAAAAAATATCTACACAGTAAAAATATAGATGTGTATGTATATATATATATACACATATTAATATGTATGTATGTATGCATGTATGTATATACATATATAAACACATACATAGTATGTCGCTCGCGCGCGCACACATACATGCATATATCATGCTTTTGTTATATTTTTATCTTTTTTTATTTTTGCTTTCTCTTCTATTTTTCTTCCTTTCGATACGACAATTTAAATTTTTTTCTGTAACTATCCCAACTCCCTTCCATTCACGTAGGAAGAATATATTTGTAGTTGTATCATTTTTTTGTTTTTCTTCTTACATTTTTCCATTCGTCATGTGTGCGTGTAACATCATACAGCTCTTCACGCGAGTTTGCATACATATAAACGCATCTACGAACATGTGCATCATGGAGCACATTATAACGTGCATACGTAATACATTCGATGGCTCGTTTAGTTTTTTTTTTTTCTTTTTGGCTAATTCGGTTGCACTTATTAATATCTTTCTGGCAGATCGTGACTCTACTGCTCTAACTTGGACCGACATTACTTTTACCAAATAATTTTACAAATTCGTAGTATTTCCGATCTACGCAAGCTTCATCCACGTATTATCTATACATTGGTTCAAGCATGTCCGCCCAAAAAAGAACAACGACGAGATACATAGCAAACATATATAGATGTGACGGGCATAGTTCGCATATGCGATGATCAATGTATACCTATGCACACGTTCAAAAATATATATATATGTATGTCTAAATAATTTCTATCTTTTTTCTTTTTTTATTCTTTTTTTGTTTGCTGTTGTTTTTCATCTTTAATAACATCGTCGAAATTGTTGCGTCACTTAAAAATATTACTACGAACCACATTTAATTTTATTAAAATATATATGTATATTCGAGAGACGCATCTATACGAGCGTTCTAATCCCCTACAGTCCATTGTGTATCATCATCAGTTCTTTAGCTATAATTTTAAGAAGCACCAAATTCGTTAATTAAAACGACTTAGAGAACCGGAAGATTTGTTAAGTTTAATTTAAATTAGGAATGTGGACTATAGAGGGTTAAGAAGAAATATCAATGACCGCAATGGGCACGCGTTATGCGAATCGCTTCACGAATATGCCTCGTTCCACGATCGAGAACTCGCGTAACGACAACTCATGTCTTTTTTTTTTTCGTTTATCATCACAGACAGAAAAAGACTTAATTACACGCAATAAGGGCCAATAAATTCTATTCAATTCATCCCACTATGACTATTCTTTTTTTATTCTGTCGCAAGTGTCTCTTTTCTTTCTTTTATTCTTCTTCTCATCGATCGACCATCAGATTCGTTCGACCGCGCGCGCGTTAAAACAGAAAAAGAATTTTAGAAGAAACAAGATCGTCGGCCATACGTGTGATTGTTCGTATCCACGTTGAAATATGAACGTGCGTTACTCGAACGTAGACAATTCAGACAACAGATAACGAGAACTTTGCACGGACATTAACAATAAATCGTGTGTGCAGAAGACAACAAATCGCCGGCAATATTACTTAAAACTATTTATAGATTTCGCAGGTTGAACGCTTTCAATCGCAACGAAGAATAATTTCAGATCACTCATCTCCCATTCAAGTATTTTTTCACCCCTTATACAAGTAATTAAGATTCACTAAAACATACTTCCTTTGCATGGCTTAGTAAAAATTCTAAGCGTTTTTGTGCTATCTATACCGAAGAAAAACAACGATAAAACTGAAGAATGCTCCGACAAATAGAGCAGGGCAAGAATCGTGAGGAATTATTATTGAGAGTTTATGAAACAGTAGAAGATGGGAAACAGAATGAAATCGTACAAAGAATGATCATCTTTGTTAGATTTCATTTTGTTGCATTCCTTGTTATTGAGGCTTCATCAGCGACAACACGAATTTTCTTTTCACGATTCAACATCTTCATATCTTCACGTATGCGTGACAACATCTGGTGTGTGTAGACTGTAAAGACGACCTTATTCCGAGAAATTATGAATTTCATTGATATGTACACGCAATAACGCTCGACTTTAATCGCATTGATCATAGACAAGAAATTTCATCGATCTCGAACGGGAACACATTGCGATGCCAACGCGTCGATTAAGACGTGAAAAATCATAGCTTAGAAAATAGCGCAAGAACGTTCGAAAACTAAATCCCTATTCCAGTTATGCCTTCTATTGTCACCACGAAAAAAATTATGTTCTCAACCGCTACTCGAAAAGTATTGTTTTCCGACTAATCTCCTTATATTTGGTCCCACGAAATTGCACAATCATTAGTTAAATTTTAAAACTATACCAATCATTCACTAACTATTTCTGCAATAAGAAAAATACTCTTTTAAAAAGAAGTTTCAATTTCGAGGGAAAGTTCTACGACACGAAACTTGAATATAGAAAACGAACTATAATTGACCGATTAACAAGTTCGAAAATTGCGATTCATTCAATTAACTTTCATCGGAATAAGGCATGCCGCCATATAATGTAAATATAAAGAACATCGTCTTGATTGTTAGGAAATCGAAAGATTAGAATGCGTTCCGAACGGATTATTCAGAGGAAGGTCTCGCGGCAAACGAAATTTCCGTTTTTTTTTTAAATTTTTTTCTTTGTTTTTTTATTCAAGTAATGTTTGCTTTCTTTTTTTTTTAATTTTTCCAATGTGTCGTTGTTTATAAAAAAAATTCACCTCTTGCTTGTTAATGTTACGTTCAACAAGACAGTTTCACATTTATCACGCTTGACCAAATTATAGCGGTAGCGTAAGGTCTTTCTTCCTTCCTCTTTCTTTTCTTTTACATCTAAGTATTTCACATCGGAGTATCTGAAAATAGAGATATCTAGCATTTTATTTTATACACTAATTTGTTGGTAACTCTCGAATATCTCCCTCTCTACATGAATCATCATGAGACTAAATATTTTCATCTATCGTTTATCTAGCCTCTTACAATGTATATATAAGTCGTATCAAAGTCAAAAACAAAATAGATCTCGCGATTGGACGATAACGAACATGACAGTACAAGCATTTGTTTTCACTATCGTTCATATTTTACAGTTTTTTTTCTTTGTTGTTGTCGACTTTATCTTTGAAGAAATGAACACCGCAAGTTTTCGTCAAATCACAAAAGGTCGAATGTAACTCGTGGACAAAGACGAAACTTACACATATCTTTCGCACCACTTTCTAATATATCTTCACATTTTTGTATGTCTAGATACGTATACATATATGTTTATATACATACACAAATTATAACAAAGTAACTCCGTTGTTTGACAGCCTCTATCATGAAATCAAAGACAGACATTAACTGTCCCGATTAGGATGCTTGGCAAGGAATCGTCGAGGCCAGGGTAAAGGCCAGTCGTATTGTCGTGGCACCGTGCCGCCCACATTTTTCTCGAAATATTTAAAGATAGGGAACCACCAGAGTCGGGCCAAAAAGTTGTTTGGTTCGTATTGCTGCAAATACATTTGAATATGTTCTTCAATTTTCAAAATACATTATCTTTGTTCCTTTCTTTTCTTTATCTTTATCTTTTACAATATAAAGTCAAATAATGAACGTAGAGATATCTAACAAAAAAATACAACTTACCTTAAGATGCGAATTATTAGCTAAGGTATGATAAATGTACCACAAGCGTGTAGTTACGTAGTATGCTATGAGAACATCCACGGTATAATGTCCGTGAGCTACCAAGACCATAATTACCCCAGTAAGAACAGCAATTCCCGCAAGCCAATGAATAGGTTGAAATCTTTTTGGAGAATCTGAAATATTCCCTTTTGTTAAATATTTAATATTTGACCATATATTAACATTGACCAAATAAATACTGAGCACATTTTAACAAAACATACACGTCTCTACATCATGAAAAAAATACTTACACTCCTTTATAATCAAATAACTAAGTACAAGCACGACTGTATGGCCGCTGTAAATGTAATCCCCACAATAAGTGTGCTTGCCGTTTATAGACAAGCCGAAGCCTGAAATGAGCTGCAAAACCCTTTTCGTAACGAGGAGGGGACTAGTGTTGTTTGCTTTAGGGCTGCAGAAATACGTTTTGCTGGCAACAGGCAGTACCGTCACGTACATTGTGATACTCCTCATCATATACAGCAGTCCCATTAAAAGAAATATTCTCCTAACAACAATAAACCTAGAAGAATCAACGTAAAATTTTGTAAAATAAAAACACCGTATTCCTATAAATAATATCTAAAAGTTCGAAAATTTTTAACTTTTTGTTCAACTTAATATTAAGAAAATACACCTTTAAAATTTGAAATAGAACTAAAAGGGGTCTTGAAACTATTACAGTATATTAATACTAAAGTTACTTGTGTTCTACTTCTGAGCCAAGCCTGTCAAGCAAAAGTACCAATTTACACGTAACGATTTTACCGACGTTCGTGTACAGTACACACCTATGCTTATGAAAAATAATAAAAACCATTGCTGAGTTGGACATTATCATAATTAAGACTTCCGACACGTTAAGGGCCCAATCCTGGGCGGCAACATTGTCCAACACTACATCCGGGAGCGGTCCGTATGTATTTCGATCAGGAACCCGTTCGTGCACCATTGCAAGGGACGCAGTGGTCAATATGAAGTTCACGACCATGAACAGAAATGCTGTAACATGAATTACATTTTCATTAGAACAAAAGTTTCTAAATAACGAATCGAATTCATTTAAGAAAATATAAAAATAATATCACTGATCATAAAAACAGTTTTATGATCTACAATAGTGCATTAACTGCATATTTCTTCTTCTTTCTATCAGCAATCGATCGTGCCAATTCAATCACTGACGCAATAAAATTCCAGGTAGTCATATAATATATCGTTTAGTTCCAAACAATGGTAGTCAACATATGTATATATGTACATACATTAATGTTGAAAATAAACTAGTGATTCAAGCATGCGGGTTACCGCACTTACTCAAATATCGCGCGTACACTATAAAACGCAGAAATAACAGTCATCGTGCTGCACTTTATCTTTTTCTCTGTCGGTGAACGTATAGCTACTCCACTTTGCGCGGCTATGCTTCCTTTGTCCCGAAATTTCTAACCGACAACTCTCTCTCTGCCTGCCGCTTTCCTAAAGAATACTCTTTTCTGCTTTAATACAGCAGACAACAATAATTTTGCTTCAAAAGTAAAGGAATACCTAGCAGTGTACACCATATACTGGGTGTATCAAAAATTTGCAAAATTTATACATTTCCTTTTTCTTAAAAATAATTTCAAAATTAATTTTGAGGAGAGAAAATGATCTCTGTCATCATGGAAAGTCTCCGAATAATGTTAAACATTTTATATTTTATATATCATTAAAATTACTCTTTATACTTTTCTTTTTAGAATAATAAAATAATCTTTATTACTCTTTAAGGATTATTTAGCTTATCATTTTATTTTATCACAAGAGAGTGTAATACTCTTTTATAAAACCAGATGAAAAATTTCTATACGTTGAAATTAAATTTAATATTATTAAAAGTATCTCATACCAAATTGTTGAATTCATCATTTTAATTTATCACGAAGAAAACAAACAAATTTTTTCTTAACAAATCTTCTATCATAAGAAATCACTAATTACTTCAAAGACCACATGTCGTGGTACACGGTGTATATTAATCAAAAATTGCGACGCGAAACCTGGTACCACGGTAATACACACCCGCAGAAAATGGCACAATGCCAAAATTCAGCTGCTGCTCTGGCTTTCTACCAACAAGGAAAAAGCTTCTCAAAAGTCCATCCTCAAACCGTTTCTATATCCGCAAACATTCGTGAAACAGCCTACCGTTTAGTCTCTCAGCAATGTCAGAAAACGACAATGAAGAGAAATGGATCTGCGTCATTCATTAATATATATAATAGGTGATACATCAATGACGTCCATTCTAATGACCATTATTCAAATTAAACACACTTTTTCCAAGTATATATAGCATGTATCTTTTTTGAAATAAGCAAAGCTTGTTTAATTCTACATAAAAACTTGAAATATTTTAAACGAAATAGTTTAATATATTTGTCTCTTATCTTGTAAAAAATAAAGGTAGATTAAATAAATTAATGTTAATAACGGATGAGACAAAACACATGTTCTTGTCACCAATGACACAAGAAACGGTTGGAGAATCTTGTCACGGTTGTCTAGTACAAAAACAGAACAAATCTAACGGACACAGACGGTAGTCAGTGCCGATGACTCCGTTTCGGATTCATCACTCCAGAACGCATGATCGAGCATGACTATGAAATCAACCTGAGTAGATCTGTATCGACCACGTAGCGACCTCAATCTCGATCTCGATGAACACCCGTGGCTTGAATGAAGCATAGTACACGTGAGAAAAGCTTAATCCTAAACAAAATTCATTGCCGTCGAAGTTTACAGGAAATGTTTTTCTTTGTCCTCCTTTTTACGTAACTCATCACGCCACTGTATCTTATTTGAAAATTCTTATCAGTCCTGCAATAGATATCTAATCAAAAGAGGCAGATATCGCAAGATCGAACGTTGATCCGCAGTACAACGACGGCTTTTTCCTCGCACAATTCCGTAGAAAAAAAAACTCTTGCAGTTTCATACCGGCCATGAAAATCATGAGCTTTCCAAATTCCATCTTCCAAGTTAACAAGTCTTCTCGACGTAGTTCTTTTCTTGTTGGTCGTTACGAAGAATCTCGACACATCTGGGACCATTGTGAACAATATTCCCGAAGAAGAGCGACCTTCTCTCTCGAAAGGATATTATATTTCAAGACACATGTTCGATACGCATAACAGACTGTGTAAATAGAAAATAGAGGAAAGGTCCTGGAGCTTTATCCTTACCAAGAAAGGTTTTCCACTTCTCTTTAGGAAAACGAGGCTCTTCTCGAAGAGGCGCAGGTATGTCGAGCTTAACGACACCGTTCCCAGAGCCATTTGGGATACCAGGATGCCGACGAAGACTGTCTATCTTCTCATCCTCGTCGTCTACATAATAGTCGGAGCCGGATGCCACCCCAGCCCATTTATCCTTGCCCTTGGTTGGTGCACCAGGTAATAACGGCTGCCGTTGGTAAACGTCGCTCGACTGTGCCATCCCGTTGCTACTTCCATCAACCGCCGCTTCGACGTCTCTCTCGTGGCCCTCTCCGGCGCCCAATGGTCGATCGAAGCTTCCGTAATCACTATGCAGACTCGTGACCTTGGGGTCCAATACCATCCTGCGAACAGAAGACGTAACATCATTGCAATTACTCGCTGTTCCACGTGTCAACTTAAAGTTTTCCCGCGAAGAACCGAGGGATTCCACGAGAATCCGATCATTTTTTTTTTTAATTGTTCACCAACGAAGGAAGCTAGCACAGCTTGATAGAAATAACAAGGCCTTTTTCTTTTCTGATTTGATATCATATTTCAAATCAGTTTCTAAAATTAGAATATATCTAATTACAGCAAACGATAGTGTGGAATTTTCTCATCGACAAATGTTACGTTACATAAGATGATTAACGATTGGGTGAGTAAATTGATGAGTAAATCAAATTGATACCATCAAATACGTATTCTTAAGATAGTTGTTCCAGAACGTTCACGGTGAGACGAGAATGAGATCTTTCTTTTTTCAATTTAATGCTCTTAATCGTAAAACTATTTCGAGATCGCAATACTATACCAATTCCCTCAGAAAATCTTGTCACGTTTGTTCAACAAAATCGAGCAGCTTCGAACGAGAAACTTATCTGGAAAAGAGCGATTGTACTTATCGGTTATGTTATTGTTTTTTTTTATCTTCCAAAGAATCTTTCAAGGAATCGAAACTCCGCTTGAGATTTTCTAATGCAGAAGTGCAGTTTGCGAAAACAATAGCTAAACAATTTAACGGCGATACAAAAAACGATCAATCTAAATGCAGATGAACCACAATTATTTATAAGACAACTTGAACACTGAAACGATCGTCAAAACTATCGGAACTACAATATAGGCAAACCTTTTCTTTTCTCCGACTATACATCCTCCCTCGCAGTCTCCTAAAGCTTTGAAAATCTTTTCACCGACGAAGGAAATTCGTGGATCGCTCTTTGAAAGCAAAAATCGGGGCAAGCTGTTGTGCCGGCATCGCTCGATAAAATGTTCGAGCAGCCTGCGTTTAACCGGATCGTTGACGCTGAACGATGTAGCCGGTACTACAACGTTCTACTTTTAGTTATCATCGGGTTGCTCGAGCAAAAGGTTATCGTGTTAAGGATACGTGTGTTGACGTAGCTCGCTTTAAAAGCGACCGAACCAGTGTCAGAGCTTGAAAACCAGGGATGGGCGAGGCCGACCAGATATCCGGACAGGAAGTTTGCAGAAAGTGCAGAGACATTCCGTCGATAGTACATCGCGATGGTAATGATGGACGGAAACGTTAACGGTTACTGTATCGTAGCAGTGACTCACGAAAGTAATTGAACAGCTCCCCATAGTAACTTCCCTTGTACACGAGATTACACGTGATTATATCAATTCACGTTCGCACAATGCACAATATGATATGGCTATCGTATTACATTGGAAAACTTTAAAACAATTTAATGTCATACAGTTAGATTAGATTATCACGATGATACTTATGAAATGTGAGGATAAGAAAAGTTACAAGATATCTCTTGGAAACATATACCTCAAAATTATTTAACATTGTAATAGCAAGCCTTAATATTTCTCTCATTTGTAACACTATACACTTATTTCTTGACAATATATTAGCATTAAATATCTTGGAACTTTACATACATTTCCAAATTTGTTTCAAATTCCATTACTATCTCGTTCCAGTATTAATGAAATTTCAAAAACGTTCTGTATGTAATACACATAATATGCTGCTCAAATATTTCGTGAGTCACTGTATATAAAAAAAATAAGGTATTACAAAGCGAAAGAACGAATGAACGAAATAGGAAGGACGTTCAAGTTTCTCTGGCAATTTAACTTCTCTCGTCTATCGACTTTAGGCGTCACGTTGATTTATAACTTCCAACTTTAATCATTCGACAAGGTAAATTCATCCGGAAATTGTTTGAAGAGTGCACAATTATCTGATAATTTGAGTTTAATTAACTCTACGCCAGGAGATCTCGTTCGTCTGCAATTAATGCCAGTCGCCAGTTAATTACTGATTTATCTCTCAAAAACGCACGAATGCGTTTGAAAAAGCGATTCCGATTATTTTTATCATTCTATTCCTTTCTTTCTTCTTTCTTTTTTGCGTTCGAAGGAACTTTCAATGTTTACGACGAGGCGTAAAACGACACGAACGAAGAAAAGCTGAGCCGTGGGTGGTACCAACCGATAAGGAGATTTCTTGTAGGCGGATATGGCGGCTCTGCGCACTGAACAAAACGATAAATCTTGCGCAGATAATTCGACGGCTGGTCGAACGACGTGGAACTCAGTAGTTCATGACGCTTTGATAAAACAAGAAATTGTCAATGTCAAAATACGATACGTAAACAGAATTATCATGGAAGTTTGTAAATTTTCGGCGTATGTGTACGACGTAGGAAATTCTAGCTAAGCAGCTAATGGTCAAGGTTTATGTAACTTCCTGCTGACTTGTGAGAATCACTAAAGTCTCGTAAATGTTCAAATGCCACTTCCAATCTTATTAATTCATTGAATTACTCTATCAGATTATTCGTTTGCAACATCGATAAAATCTTCCTTTATTACTTATTGTTAAAATTAATGAAAGGGGCAACTTATGTCAATGTCCTCTAGAGAGAAGAAAGGAAAATTCCAGAAACAATGCTCCGACTTTTATGGGCCAGTCGTTGAGGAACTTAGGACTTAACCTCCGTGACCCGATATAAGCGTCCAAATGAGATCTTCACGACGTCGCCGTCGTTCCAGACTGATCCATCATTTTCACTCAACTAAAGTCAGCCTTCTATCAACGAGTTGCATTACCACGTCGCAAGGAAACCTTTCGTAACATTCGCCACGATTCGCCTAATGCTGCCTGCTTCTAATTCACCTAAATGCTTTCCATCGGAAGAGATAGGAATCTGGAAAATTATTGAATCTGAAATTATCGAATCTGATCCACTCCATTTATCACTTCTTGAATGGCTATTCTCGAATCTACATAAATATTGAAATCCCTCCACTTTATCTTTGAAATTTTTGATTTTCTTTCCAAGTACTTTCGAACAGCTATGAATATTGGGAAGTTGAAGTCATTAATTTGAAATATAGATTGTTTAACAAATACTGCTGTCCTCCATAATTTAAATAAACAACGTGATACAATTATCATGCTCACAAACTTTGAAACAAATTCAGAAATACGTATATAGAAGTTACAAGAAAGTTATAAAGGCTTCGATATTCATACTAACTTTTTATTAATGTTTGGAATAAACACTTTGCAACTTTTATCTACTTTTACAGATTGATTACAAATTTTATTACAATCATGATAGACGTTTCACACTATACAAAGATTTTCTACAATGTGTGTTCAAATACTTTCGCGAAAGTTTTTTAGTCTGTTAATTACTGTAGTTTCTACGTGACTCACTTCCGAAAAACCTCAATTCTAAAAGACACCCAGCCAGATTTACGTTTATCGAACTAAATAACGAACAAGTCTACCTCGACATCGAATCTTGCGGGATTAATCGTCACATCCTTATCCTTGCTCGTTGCTATTGCATTCTCTTTTGCCTCGGAGTGGCGAAGGCCACTCGGAAACAACCGGTTACTAAGCGTGAAAATATTCTTGGTCGAGCAACACGCGAAAAAGCATGCGTCAATGTATTTTCACGTCGCGACCGTGGGCGTCGGTGTTCCGATTCAAAGCGATCCCGATCGTTTTTCTTCTCCTTCTTTTTTTATCTTCTCGCTCGAATTGCTCCCAGCGATCGAAAAGTTAAAAACACCGACAAGGATGCTCGACTGAGATCTCCTCGATTTCTTCCTGCTTGAATGCCTGTATCGACGCTCGCCAGAAGAAACTGGGTCATTTTTTTACCTGCGTCGTCAACCGTTCGCATAAATTACTGCGACTCGCGAACAGTAGAAAATACGTCACGTTAACGTCGAAAAACCGATTATTGTGGCAATAGGCGAAGTGAGCCATAATTCATAATACAAATACAATGCAACTCCGAAATTCTAGTCGGTGCTCGATTTTAACTTATTGGCAAACAACGGCTTAAGGCGCTGCAGCTATTTCTTATCAATTTCCTTAACCGGAAACGATGAGTTCACTTGTCATTTTCCATACTTTGAATATAATAATGTTTTCATTTATGAATATGAATATTTTATAAATATTTTATGCAAATATAAAGTACATAATATTTTCATTCTCATTTTATTTAAATAAATTTTCTCTGAGTTTTATTGTAGCAAGATTTTATGATACAAAATATGAGGACAGAAATAAAATCAAGAATTTACAAAATTGAGCTGAAGGCTTTTAGAGTAGAATAAGTAGAGTTAGAACGGATGTTCTGTTTAAAACTGTTCGTGAGAATAAACCGTCAGTATCGGAATAGAAATTCAGAACTAAAACCGATACCAAAGATTGAAATCTCCTGTAGTGCAAACTTGCTAAGA
This sequence comes from Frieseomelitta varia, assembly GCF_011392965.1. NCBI lineage: Eukaryota > Metazoa > Arthropoda > Insecta > Hymenoptera > Apidae > Frieseomelitta > Frieseomelitta varia. Next base: position 276,945 of record NW_025109954.1, on the reverse strand, counting down.
TACAAAGTTTTATACACAACAAACCTGATAAAATTCATTAAAATAAACCCCGATTCTTTAAAGTTTCTTGGTAAATCTTAGGGGTATAACAGTTCATTTTTGAAAAAAATGAATAGAAAGAAAAAATTAGATGCATATCTGACTGATAAATTAATATTACTGCTCTATTTATTTATACCGCATAATATTAAAGCTTATTTTCTATCAAGTTGATTATTAATGTAATTATGATACGAACACTGTATCTCAAATACAATAAATTACACTCATATTTGAAAAAATAATATTATTCATCTCTAAATTTTAAGGACAAATAATTAACAGATAAACAATAAATTCTATACAAGTAATAATAATTTACGATGAATAGTAACTTACAATCAAATTTTTAATCAACCAGGTACATGTGTACCAGCTTGACTTTTAAACGCTCTCTTTCCCAAAAAAAGACGCATCCAGTGCAATTCTGTTATTTTTGACTTTTGCTTTATTTTCAGCCATAGAATCTACCTCACCCCACTTGCACCACGATTTACGGCTCACAGTTTATAAACCAATGCACGGTGCAATTCCGGTTACAACGAAGAGATCTTAGACGTCAAAAAAGAAAAAAAAAAGATATCCGCCTGGCGTCCAACAAAATATAACAAAATATACCGGATATGGCAAAGTTGGCACAGTTGACTTTCGACGCTTCAAAATCATATACACACAGAGCGTAATTCAAAATACGTGGATTATAAATGACCCAGTTCCCATCTTGCACGCCGATATTTCCTGACGCTTCTGTCCTTCGACAGTTAATTTATTTCCGGCGCGCGAAGCGCAACTCGCAGAAAATTTTCCTTGGCTTTCTGTTTCCCGAACAAAAAAATCAAATCAAATCCTTCTTCGATTTCTTCCTATATTATCTCGAGAGCGAGATTTACTTTTTGTGGTGCTATAGATTCACCGTGTCTGCACATTCCTTCGACTCTCTGACCGCGCGCGTAAGTATTTAAATTTAGTTCCCGTTAATAACACGCCGAGTCAGTGTTTATCGGCTAGCGAAAATGTAAAAACGTTAACCAAATTTGGCCGAGGAACTTTACATTTCGCGCTATCGCCGCCACGTTATTTCATTCAAAGTCATTACGTACGACACTTGGAAACGATAACACAATCACAATCGGTTATCATTGTCGCGAACAGGCGATTGCAAGCGTCGTTATTCGTCACATCAGAAGTGTTACTAAGCTTTTGTACAAAAAAATAATCTAACAAATTTTCTTCCGAGAAAAGGTATCTAATACCTTTGAATTTCATCAATTCTATTTAACAGATGATAGATTAATTCTATTTAACTACCGTTGACTGATTCATTCAGATGTACACATGAGTAATATTACTGTTAACTCCTCAATAGACAAGTGAAGCAAGAAAATTGTAAAACCTCTTTCAATCTTTATAATAATGAAGATGATTATCTTGAACCTTTTAAAATGACGTCAAATGGTAATAATATGTATAATCCTCAAAGAATCTTACACGCTAATGGCCCACATAATTTTTAAATGACGAATACCAAAAATACGATATATTTATAGCTTTCACAATCTTCAAACTATCTTATTTCAAAAACGACAGTGAAAATGACCAAGTGTTCATAAATTATATCAACGACTTTGAAAAGTTGCATTAAGAATTGCTAATATTTAGAGAAGAATATTTTTGTTCTAACAGACCATATGGAAACAATAATCGTCGGAAATATAACGTCATTAAACGTTAACTATTGCCAAAAACCAATATTATTTTGTTACCACTCGCAATTAGATATGTGTGCGTACAAACTACAACATACACAAGTGCCTGAAGTTTCTACAGTTGCACTGCTACTTTAATTTTTTTGAGACGAATTTTTCCTTCAACAAAGAGTTATGATATAAACTATATTACCTAAATTTAAGAAAGCTGTAAATTAATTTAAAATCAGAAAAAAAGACATGTAATTCCACTTATATTCTACATCTCAATAGATCTGAATAATGCCAGAAAAATTGTAACAGTCCAAGTTTTCCCAAAAGATGACTTGTACTATCAATCTTCTAACTCAAAGTGAAGAAAAAAAAAGAAAAAGAAGACTCGAAACAGCTAGCACGAAAAGAACAATTAATTTTCGTGGTAATTGAATTAATCACTTCGAGATGAGAAGAACAGCTCGGTCGGTAGCGTCCGCGAATAACACGATGACGCGTGGTTATAATTAACGATGAGCGGAGTGAACGACAAAGAGATTATTGTCCGTCGATAGGAGGCTTCCCAAGCTAGTCCCTGAACGATATGCGGTTCGTATTAGGGTTAAGCTTGTCAGCCAATGAATTCGTATGATTGCATTTAGTAAATCGCAGGAGCAAAATAGATCGAAGTAAACCAGCCAGCCGACCGGCCGGACAACATGGAAGAAGCGTTGATTCAGCACAGTCCGAGTAAACACAATTTTATTAATCCATTTAGACGCGGTACTTTAAACAGGCCTAACCTCCGCTTTTAAGAAGATATTTTGGTATAACAGTCGATGCAAGTGGCCCTAAAATTACGCCATACTTAATACTCTCTTGAACAAATATGTACTTATAAGTAGATCGTGAATTTTTATGTAAATTTATGTTTTCACAAATTTAATTAAGAATAATAAAACTAAGGAGAGAAGAATAGATATTTTATATTATAAGAGTAGCACACTTTTTATTTTATATGTTTTATATATTTATTACGAGGAATATGGGATTGCAATTTGTCGATTTGTGCTTTTGGCAACGAATTTTTAGAAATATCGACAAGACGAAAAATAAGGGATAGAAAAATACCATATCAGTTGATAATATTCTAAATATATTTAATCTATCGGAAAATTTAAAAAAGGAGAATCGAAAATTTCAATCCTAAGACTTTTCTAACTATATTCTGTTGAAATCAGACAGAAAATTGAAACATAAAAATTCATAAATCAATATGGTTAATTATCAAAGCCGAAATTCATCTATGATCAGTCAACACACTTGTATCCAGTGTATTTACCTGTGATTATTGAAAATTCTATGATTCATGGATTAATCACAATAACTCGTCACATTCGAATATTGCAAACAGATCGACTACAAAATAATGCTTACGAAAGAAAATTGGCATATTCGACGAAAGGCCAAGTAATCCTTCGCCGGAAAACCGAACAAAGCCAACCGGTTCAAGCCAATTATTCTCAAGACTTCATTCTAGTCTGTTTCCACAACAGTTAGTCGATTTCGAATCAATACGAACATTCTTGAGATTGAAACCATACTTTACGAAACAATTTTTACCGAGGAAACTCGCATTTCTGGCGATCTTTTATTGAATATAGAAACCCAAAGAGCTGAGTTGCCACTATTTTGTCAAACGAATCTTTGTGAAATATTTATCACCCCGCGGAAATAACGTTAAACCGCTCAAACTGTGTAACTGATCATTAACTATCGATTTGATGGCCGAAATATATAGTCACTATTAAAGATCCTTTAGCAACAAGTTAATAAAATTTATTCTGATATTAAATGCAGAGGAGTAAAAGTCATGAAACTCTCGTGCCGAAGATAAAAACAATTGAAACAGCCGATAAAAATAAACAATCGAAAGCTCGGAAGAAAAATGATACAAGTGACAAAAATCTTTAATTCTTCGAGTACTCAAAACATGATAGAAACCACATGTTTTTTATGACTTGATATGCTCATGTGTATTTTTATCTCACGTCTTTTTCTTTTATTATTCTTTTCTCCATTTTAATCAAAAGTGCCCACATCATAATCGTTTGTAATTTATTTCCTTCTGTTTGGTTCGATGCGAAAATTTGTGTAAATTAATCTCAAAAAATTTTGGGTAGTATTAAACTTAAACTATATGTAATGTCATGCGATTTAAAACTGGGTATTCTGTGGTGAATTTAATGTTATTTGCGGAAGACTTGTCCAACCGAAACGTGAATTTGATAATTAAACTGACTTCGAGAATCAGGGTTTGATATGAAAACTGTTACAAGAAAATTGTACCGAAAAATTAAATCGGTCGCCCGCGAGCCTGCCTTTATTATCAGGCGCCGGTTCAATCCAACCAATTACATTTGAAAGATGAACCGTTTAACTACTCTGCTGTAGGAAGTAAAATGTTAAATCGTTAAGACGGTTGATGCTAATCGTTTCCAGATAACAACAACAGAGGAGGTTTAAAAGTCGATTACCCTCTCATGATGCTTCTGAATCCTGATTTTGTAAACATAGAACGGAAGTGTTCAAGGTAGCCAAACAGGAAATAATGTAATATTGTAAACTAAATCAAAATTCAGAAAATTAGAACATTCGACACTCTTTGCGCTAACACTATGGTAGTATTAAACTATATGCTCATAGAATAAAGCACTTTTGTTATTTTTTCATTGAAATTCTCAAATTTATCTTACAAGAAGTAATTCTTCAAAATATCAACGTAACTGAGACGTAAGACTGACACAAGACAGAAAGATATTTCCATGCATTATCATAGATTCCATAGTGATTTTAATTACCTTCTAACATCGAGCTCTATACCTAACGAAACGTCATTTGCACGCTTTGTCGAATAACTTTTTGATTGCACCGCCTCATTTTCCTCGTGAACTGACAAACCTCCACTTCTTTTCGTAGCTGCTTTCTCACGAACATCCATGAGGCGAAACAAACTAATCTGATTCGTTCCATTAAACTGCCGTTTCACGATCACGTTCATCATCCTTCGAAGCAATTGGAGCACGTGGACCGCTCGTTGAACGATTCGATCGAGCCCAATCGCGCAGGCTGAACGGCACCAAGCGATTCAGCATCGTCCAACGATCGGGTCACTCGTTATTCAATCACCAAAGCCTAAGAGCTTCAAACCCGTAACAAGTAACATTTTCGTAGGCCATTGCAACACTAACGGTTCAATCGTCGATAATCCGCAACGCAGCCATATCGTTCAACTATATATTGGACTTATCAACTCGAATACTTAGCAAAAAATTTCCCGATCACGTGATCGGGAAGGTAAGGCATTTCCCAACTATTAGCAAGGTCAGTCCTACAAAGCAATTTTGGCAATTGCTTTATGGGACTAACGGTACTGCGTCCCAGATATGCGTCTCTCAGATTGTATTTAATGGTCCTGGCTATAGGACCAAGGAGAGAGGAACGTATCCCCTACAAATATTTATCGCAATTCTTCTCGCGAATAATCGTTGCCGTTTCCAACGCGATAAAATACAAGTAACCGACTTCTTCCACAAACAATTAACTCATTACTAGACAAAGTTTTCTCAATGGACCGATTGAAAACCATCTTTGTGACACCATAGTGTGACTAAATGATTATGTTTTACTATCGTTCTAACAAGAATGCAATGTACGTTGAATCATAAATAGAACAAGAGTTCTTTTACTATTTCTTCCATTTTTTGTTATTCTAGCAGGTGGTTTTGGAATTATATATTTAAAGAATGTATTCTGCAATTCTGACAATTTGTAAACAAAATTAAACATCTTTGAATAAAGTAGGCCAAGTAACTTTCACTTGGTACGATAACAATCGATTAAAAATCGTTTGTCACAAGACAGTTAGCTTACATTTTCGAAATATATCGAAAATAATCAACATATATATATATAATTTCCTAAGAACATCCAACAAATTTAAAAAGATAAAATAAATAAGAACTATCCATTTATAACCAAAGACGTCCCGCCGATATTTACATCCTCATTTAATTCTAGAAAGGCATATTTATGAGACAAGCTGCTAAAGAAATCCTAAATATACATAATCGATAAACTGTCAACTTAAATGTTACATATATCTCAATATTTATTCCTTCTATATGTGAAATTAATTGAAATCAATAGCAATGTAAGAGCAAACAGTAGAAAAACAGATCGTAGCAAATATTAATTCAATGTTAAAATTATATCATAAGCAAGTTATCTAAAGCGGGTGCCATCGTGCACCAGTTATATACAATTAAAAGTTGCGATTATGCGTTGTGTAAGAGCTTTGAATTATTATCTGGACTATTATTGCCATGTATCCAAAAAATATCGGCGTAACATTGTGTGAAATCACGAAAAATGCAACTGGTGAGGTAAGCAAGAATCGATAAGACACAACGTAAATACTATAAGAGGTATTGATCCAGCTGCGCGTTTTCAGATCGCTGATTCTAGAATGATGGAAACGCAGCTGGCTTAAATAAGAAGAATCCAGAAATTAGGCAACAATTTACCAAGTTAGCCTGTAACGTGTATAATCACAAAACAGCCGTGGCAACAGTCTGGCGACGTCATAATTGTTCAAATAATTGTGTATGTAGTGGCGTACACGAAACATTGTGGAATACTGCTTCAAATTTCATTCTCTACTCTGAATACACCATTGAAAAAATTCTGAGGTTTCAAATGAATTACTAATAAATATATTAAACGGGCAAGTAATAAATAGTTTATATTATTATTATTAGTTTTGTTTCGAAAGATTCAGAGAATATTAAAAACAATTAAAAATAGATTACGAACCACTTCAATTTCAGCGATAATTATGATTCACATCCCATAATGGTCGAACAAACATTAGTAAATTCATTAATCTTCCTGCTACTGTTAAACTAACAGATCAAAAATGAGAAAGAAATAGTAAATTTCATGATATTCCTTAATGATCTCAATGTCCTCTGAAAATTAAATTGATTAAATTAATTTATTTTCATAATGTAAAAAATATCATTGTAATATAAAATTACCTAAACGGTTAATAAAACTTCTTAGGTTTACATTAATCATAGTTAAACTCTCCTCAGCGGTGTAATGAATTTAGAAAAAAAGGAATTTGCCAGACCCAATAGTGCAAATATGACGAACGTAAAATGCATCCAATAACATCGCGATAGTGATTCTGGTAAAATGCAAAAACTCAGTGTTTATTATAAAAGATACATCACACCTGGTCTATGACTCATTTCCTTTTTTCCAGTATATTAATCCACAGCTCCACCTATAATAATTCATGTATTCAACAGATTTTCGATCGTAAACTCGAACGAATCAACAAACCGATACAATGTTTAATTTAACACCAAATTTAAAAGAAAAAGAAATCTACTTTCTATAGTCATACGAAAGTATTAGTAAATAATGCAAAACACGTGCTAAATAATTAATATGTAAATGCTATAATAAATAAAATGATAGGCAAATATTTTTTTTTTTAGCTGCTATATAAGTAAATACCTATGAACACATGACTTCAAATATTTTATATATTTATAAATAGCTAAATCTATTAAACATTGCGTGCTTATGTTATCGAAACAAAGGATCACATAGATCGAAAGTCTACGTCCAGAAAATCATATTTTAATCACGCTATCACTGTCACATTGAATTTAGCCTTACTGTTTATTACCGTTCAACAATTCCTAATTTAGAACTCGATAATGCATACTGTAAGTTTGAATCGCATTATACACGCGAATTACTCCCTCAACCGTAGTTAAATTATCCTAATATTTGTTTACCAATATGCATCTCATATATACAATGGCTTACCAAACTTTTATGCATATATTGATATATCACATCAAACATTTTGAAATTTTATTACAAACATTATAAAATTATAACATTATAACAACATTATAATATTGATAAAATTTAAATTCAATTTAAAAATATATGTAAAAATTATAAGATGTTTATTGCAAATATATATATTTAATAAAAAAATTTTAATGTACAGCATGAAGATTGAGATTTAATTAATAATTGACTGTATAAATACTTATATGATTATTTGTACCAAGTACCTTCTAACTATATGTACATTTTTAGATTAAATTTATTTTGTTTTAAATTTGACAAGTATAATTATAATGATTTTGTTTCTGTCTGAACAACGCTAAAGAAATTTCAAAATATAATCATAATAGTTGGTAATTTTTGGCTGGACAATGCCAGTGAAATTTTTAAATATTTTATGTTATGCACATAATATATTTAGAAAATATGTCTATAAGAATGTGTGAAATATGTCTATAAGTTTTCATGAGCCATTGTATGGTATATTAACGGTGATCCCAACTTTTCTTCAATTTCCCACATATTGTAGATGATATCGACTTCATTCTATAGGCGCGGTTTGAAGTACGTAGCATTGTTCGAGAAATTACTTTCTGACAAATGCAAAAATCATATAGGACGCGTCTCGTGAATTGGTAAACAGACAAATGAATCAATAATAATTTACAGCCAAGTGAATCTTATTAATTAACACAACAAATATACGATCGATATTTACATTTGTAAGTTATTGAAACAACGATGTAAGTTATGTAAACAACACTGTACATTTTTGAAAAAACAAACGATAATTTTTTTTTGGACTCTGAAGATCAACTTTGTTTCACCTTGGCACTCTATCGGGTAAACTTTGAAACACGCAATAAGAAGTTATGGCGTAAAAGTCAGCAAAGAACGAAATTCACAATATTTTTCTCTATAATTCTTATAGACTCACAATTTATAAAAACATATAAGAATACGTCGTATTGTAACACTGCACAACTGAATTATATCAAATATATTTCTAATCGTCAATGACATTGTTTTGGCTTCAACTTCAATAGGACGACTAGAACATTCCGTTACTTGCCAATAAATTACACTTAACGCATTGTATCATTTTTTCAAACACACAAAACCTTGCTGTACATACAAGCCTAACTACAAGCAAAAAGTAATTGCTATCCTACGTAAGCGATTGGTGAATAAACATTCTTCGTTAGATGCGAAAATATCTGTAGAAAAGAAGACGTATTCATGGAACACTGTTAGTACGTTATTTCGAAATAATATGTATCGAGATAATTCGTTACATGTACATATTGCAGGTGCATCAATATCGATACAAAAAAGAAAACGAAATGAAATCTGTCCAGCAGTAACCCTATCTAATTACATGTCTAGCAATATGACAATTTGTGCTGGTCTCATATTTACGTGTAACATAAATACTACCAGTCAGCAGAGTTTAATAATTAGACAAGAGAAAAGAACAAAAAGGTTAGAACCAGAGATTGAAATCAGCAAGAGGGAAAGAAGCACGCTATTATGGAACATGATTAGGCTGAAAGATCAGTGATCATATTATTAAAAACAATACTGTAATCATCCCTATATACAGTTCGATATGGCCACGATTAATTTCTTGAGCAAACCAAAACTCTTGGAAATCAAATAAACCATTGTTTCGAATATGATCAGGAATTTCATTGACGCGTAAACATTGAGGGAGTGCCAACAGATAGGTTGATGTTCGTTGAATGCATCGTGAAATCGACAAAGAAAAGGAAATATGCGTATGAAATATCTAAAATATCGAATTGCATTTACACTATTCCAGCAACATAAGGGAACTTGATTTTGACACATGTTATTAACAATAGCTTACGTACTTGATGGCTAAGCACTTTTCGGTGAAGTTTAATGGTAATCTTTCATGTAAATCCACACCATTAGTAGAACTTGATTTGTCACTTGCACAAGTAAGAACAGATCAACTTGAGATTGTCATGATTTCAGTGACGAATGTCCAGTAACACAGTTTGAGTGAAGAAGTCCGAATCGACTGTACCAAGGCTTTGTGAAAGGTGCGACATCAAAAACTACCCGAATCACGTAACAGCGACTACGTTACTCGGCCAAGTTCGAAGATTTCTGCACGATTCACGTTACCGACGGTGCCTCAAGTAACTTCATTCTCAAAGAGATATATATATATATATATATATATATATATATATCAACAAAACGGTTTTGGACACTACACTATTAGTCGTACCTACATCATCCCCAGCAGGCTACACTCACATCGAAAAATCAAGATTTGAATGACGAATATTTTTTACAGTGTGATCTTTGATCTATATTAATCAGGATTGGTCGTATAAAGTTTCGTGAGAAGTACGGATGCCAAAAATACACTGTGGTAATGTATTTAGGCGAGCAGTCGAGAGTCGAATGGTTCATACTGTTCCCTGGTCAAGCTCTTAGGTGCACGTGTACTCAGAGAATCACCAATACGCGCGCGCGCATTCGAACACACAGGTGGTTCAGGGGGATCTCGCTTTTACCTCGTCGCACTTCGACGGACGACCACAAACGATCAATCACTTACTTCGAAGAACGCACCACGCACATATGTATCTCGACTCTAACGGAAATTCGAATCCTACTTTTTTTTTTAAATTATCTTTTAATATTTTACTCTAGATATTGATTATTATAAAAAACTATACAAACAAAATAGAAAACAATTATTAACCTTATTTTCAATTACAAGAAATCGTAACTGAAATGATATGCCATACATAACATGATATGACGTTCTTTTAAAAATATAAGATTGAATAGTTATAATTCTTTGTCACCGAAATTAGAAATACATTTTTCGTAGAACTATTCCAATTGTCAATCGACTTACACAAAACAAAGCGATTATGGATCGCGTTTAGGACGATCTTACGAGACATGAGAGACCGTGCACAATGTTTCACTAGCGAAGTCCGCAGAGAAACTACTGGAAAGGTTCGACGTATCGCAAGAAACGAGGAACTGGATGGTAGAAGAGTATAGAGACGGGTAAGGCCCTGAAGCTTGCATTAGGTTTTATGACTGTCAAGGTCTGCTGTTTTCCATAAGAATGGCGGCGTGAGCATCTCGACAATTGCTGCTCAATTAGTAAAAGAACAAGCACTAGCTTAATCCAGATATGACTATCATTCTTCTAAGGAAGATTTTACAAGATTTTATATGTAATTTATGACTTTCCAATGTTGGCAATGTTGCTTTCCAAACTTTCCAATGTTGCTTCTGGAAAAAGATTTCTTTAATATTATCAATACAATAATACAAAAATTAAGTTAATATACTCAGTTTAGAATCAAAATGAAAGATAAATTATTTAAGAAAATATAAGCATATTTAGGTTGAACTGAACTATAGTGATAATGGAATTAACATTTGCTCGCGAACTCTCAAACTCGTTTTTTTAGAATTGTAAATTACATTATTCTACCATGATTGTAAACCAAATAAATTTTATGGTTCATTCCAATTAAGATTCCTGAATTGACTGTCATAACTTTAAATTTTTTTATGATAGTGTTAGAAAATTTTAATCCAATAACTATTACTTTTACAGAAAGATAATAACGCTTCACGATTGACTAAAATTATCTACAGTCATAGTCGTATGTGTTATTTTATAAATAAATACGCGTAGAAGTTCGCGTATATTTGAATTTTTGTACATATATTTTGTTTCTTTCTTTTTTATTTTCATCAGAAACAACATACATTAGCGCAAAAAATTTTTTATATATTACTCTCACTATTGCTATTGCTATTTAATAGTAATTGTTATACATCGAAGTAGTTGGTAATGAGTTCAATAAATAAGCAGCATTTGTTTGAAAAAAAGTATCACCTCTGAAGAGAATATATGACGAATGTACGGCTGAAAATTATGTAGTTATCGCTATAAAATTGTTGTTTTGATAAGTTAATATACTAGATGAATCAAGCTAAATATATTAAGTTGTCGAATTCATTGAACTTCAATGCTATAATGCAGCCTATCATATACGTAACAATTTCATGCTTACTTCGGCGAAAGCAACTAGGAAAGCATGCATGATTTTAGATTTGCACGATATGCGCATTTAGATAGAGCAACGAACATGAACAAACATTATTATTAATATTCCGAAACATTACTAAACTTGAACAACAATGTATCGATACTAATGTTCTTGAAAAATTTTGTACATCTCAGACTATTACAATTTTGTATAACGGCAATGTTACATGTATTTATTTTTAAAGCGACAATTACCCTAATTACTTTAAATCTCACAAAAGACATAAATAGAATAGTATTGCGTATCCGAAATAAAATCTTGTCCAACGTTACATTAGAATAGGTTAATAATAATGATTAATTTCAATTTGTTCATCAATATGACACGATCGTTCACAATCTGAAAACACGGTTTCAAGACACATTCGTCTGCTTACGACAAAACATAATAGTATCGATACTTGTAGATCAAATATCTCCATACCTTGTTAAAGCATTGGATAATTCAACCTTGACAGATAATCTTAACTTGTGCATTTTATTTCTACGTATACACACACTATATTTTATGTTTTCGCTGTTTTATACTTTCTTTTTCACTATGAGAAACGTGCTAGAAAAGCGTGCGATTTACGGCAAACGGTTGTAACAGAAAACATAACCAACAAACGTGGACTCAACTTTCCTCGGATTGGACAATGCGTTCACGCACTGAGTAAGTGCAATAGAAAGGTAAAAGACACATGTATGAAACAACACGTAAACTAACCAACAATAAGGGGAAGAATTCAAGAGAATGACTTTTATATGGACACTCGGATGGTTAACGACTCTTTTCTGGCTCACAATCTTTCAGTTGAAGACTAGATCTACGACGCAAACTCATATCGCGATCACTCTATCATTTCAATTTAGATTACCGGCCGTATAATATTCGTTCATTACACTCACTGTCTACACTTATAACATTTTTATAGGATCCACTGTGTACCGTGCAGTTCTAGAAAATTGACACTTACAAACAAAAAAAAAAATTAAATATGGCGTCAGCCAAAAGGCCATGTAAGCCAAAAGCAAGAAGGAATAATCGAGAAAGCCGAAACGTTCTGAATCATCGCATTTTCCTTCTGATACAAGCCATCGCATTCTCTAAAGCGACACTCACATAGCGGCAATTTCCGTAGTCGATTGAAGTTTACTACCGACAGTTGTTAATCATTGACTTTATCGACTTCCCTATTAGCGGTATATTCAAATATGATTTGAAAAATTTCTTGTTAGAATCTTCATTTTTTATTTAGTCACAAAATTAGTTGTCAGAAAACTACTTTAAAACAATAATATTCAAAAAGTATAATGGTACTTATTCTTAAAGTCTATAAAAATATAAAATATATATTATTACATATTTAATAAATAGAAGATTAAATTCTTTAAGAGATATTATATTAAAAAATATTAACAATTAAGTGATTAGCAACAATCTATTCTAATTCCACAATTATTATATTAAAATATTAATGATATTTAAAATCTGTTTCAATCATATCTCTTATTATTGACTTTGACTTTAACTTTAAGTGTTTTTGTCATATCGTAATACAACGTGACATAATTATCTAACACCGTAAGATATTGATATTTAAACGTTACATCGTTAAACAAGCTTAACATTTGTGCTAAAAGCATAAGCAGCTTGATTGAAAATCCGCGTTTACTCGCTTACCTAAGCAACGCTTTCCTCCAGCAGTAATCCGTTTCGATTACGAGCAGCTGCAATTTCATTATATACGTCGACGTTGCTCAAAATATATAATATTGTCGAACACGTCGGCTGATGCTCGTTTTCGAACACCAATTTTTAAATTTCTTTTCCACCTTTTTTTCACGAATTCTATGCGTTTCCACTATTCAGGGCACGACTCGTGAACGACCTAATTCACGGGTTATCGATCAATCAAAAACAAAATGCTCGTACACGCAGAAATAGACAAATAGCTAACAGCAGAGAAAAACACGTGGATCTCCGAAATCTGTTTCTAGCTCCCGAAAATTGTCGCACGTCGTTCCAGAATTTCGATTACAACATATATATCGCGCACCAGGACATACCACGACGAAGTTTTTCTTCGTCTTTTCTCTCTATATCTTCTTGTTAAACGTCCTTATAGTCTCGTAGCCGTTTAACTTTCTTGAAGAAGTACTCCGCGGATAGATACCACGGTCGCATTTCGTCTCGTCGCAGTGGAACTCGAGTTGTGAACGAAAGGACAGTGGAGCTTTCATCAAGTCTCCACTGGAAAGCCCATGAACGCCGTGCACCAAGTCATTTTGAAAAGCGCAAGCGCTCTTTCATAGATCGCGCTTTTCTCATAGGCGACTCGATGTACTAATGGCAACCAATGACGTCACTGCAGACAGGATTCATTCACGAATGTTCGACGCCTTCGCGTTTCTAAGGCCAAGGACCTTCCTTTGGAAACTAGTATATAGTTATGTATAACCAATCCTTCTGAAAAAACCTTTTATACAAATTACAAACTATAATTCTATACTTATTATAGGTATTCCTATACCTATTCTATACCTATTATAGTTCAGAATCATTTTCCCTTGTTTTACATCAGTATAGTATAGCGTTAATAATATTTTTCTAACTTATTACTGTTTAAATTTCCTTATTTCTAAGAAATTCTGAATCTTGTCTATTGAGTGTCGGTGAGATATAAATGCCGAGCACATTTATTTATACTGTACATAGCCTACTAGAGCTTACTCTACGAAGTTAGTTCCAAAATTTGCTAGGGATAGTAAGTAAAATCGCGTTTCAATTAACAGGGCATTTCTGTAAATATAAATTTCTTTTTTAGGTTTATTTTATGTAAATTATATTTATTGAAATTTTATATTTTACATTGCCTTTAATGTTAATGAAATATGTAAATGTTATATAAATAAAATAAATTTTTATTTATGTTAATTATGAAAATTAATGATTATAAAGAATTTGTAACTCTTAATTATAAAATCCTTGTATATACCTATTGACACACAGTAATATTATAATTCTATATTTATAAATATATGTATCTTCGAATTATTGAATATATTTTCTAGTCAAAGACAAATTTAATTTGTGTATCAATTTAATTATAATAGTTTATTTTTTATTTTATTTATCAACTTGATATATAATATATATATCAATAAACGAGTACTTAAATGTTCAAAAATATTATTTCTGATTTAGAGATTCATAGTTATGAATGAATATGAAATCAATTCATGATTGGTTAAAGAGACAAACAACGCACCAAACAGAATTTGGATTTAGAAAGAAGAACCAATCAAATAAACTGTTTTATATGATCATGTTGTCCGTGAATGTCTACCTTATTTTAACTTTTCATCTCTAACCTGAGGGACTGCAAGTAAACAATAATCAACAAAACAGTAGTATAAAAACACTATATATTAATTATCATTGTCAGTTAAATATATAGTTAAATTCATAATGGTAAATTTTTATCAATATTCAATTATTCCTTATCGTGTTTCTGTGATTTATCCCAGAATAAGATAACCTCAAATATAATCGAGATTTTCTTTTTAGGATGTATTTCTAATGATTCGGCGAAAAAATATGACGATATTTA
This sequence comes from Frieseomelitta varia, assembly GCF_011392965.1. Taxonomy (NCBI): domain Eukaryota; kingdom Metazoa; phylum Arthropoda; class Insecta; order Hymenoptera; family Apidae; genus Frieseomelitta; species Frieseomelitta varia. Next base: position 261,577 of record NW_025109954.1, on the reverse strand, counting down.
CTGATGCCAAAGATAATACGACAGTTCTTGAACTTAAAAAAATTATAGAAGGTAAAAAATTCAATATTTACAGGAACATGAGTTGTATATTCACATAACATGACATTTCACTATATAACTTTCATTTACTTTTTTTTCTCCTTTTTGTTGGAATTTTTATGAAACGTATAAATATCTGTAGCTTTTAAATTAAAATAATTTAGAATCAAATATAATCATCTCACAGGTATATTAAAAATACCACCTGTGAATCAACAGCTGTTCAACAAGGACAATGTTCTAATGTCAGATAGTAAATTTTTATCTGATTATGGATTAACATCGGCAACTGCAAAACCACAATGCCCTGCATTAGTAGGATTAGCTGTACGTCAAGAAAATGGTCAATTTGAACCTTTAGAGATGACACCATTCTCATTACCACCTGATTTACCAGATGTCATGAAATCTCAAGAAGCTAACGGACAGGAACAATCACCTTGAAACATCATGAAACAACTGATGATAAAGTGTTGACTTCAATACAATTTTATAATTGTCAAATATTTCCAAAAAGGCTAACAGCTTAAACAAATATGATGTGAATATTAACAACTTTATACAAATGTTAAAAGTATTTTGAGGCTTTTTAACTTTATTAGGTGAGATTATTATTAATTTTTTAGACTACTGTTAATTGGGTTTTGTTGTTTTCTTGTAAGCAATAATCAGGTACTGCGTGAATATTTGACTGAAAAAAATAATAAAAAGTAAAATTTATAATTCAGTACTCTATTTGAATTTATTGTAATCGTTTTTACAAGTACAAAAATATTTCAACACTTTGTTACTATTGTCAAAACAGACCAAATACCTCACTCATATGTAATTTATAATTGTAGATTGTATTTTATTTCACAACATTTTATGTTTCCAGTTAAATTAAGTTTTATTTGAATACATCTTTTTAGTTTATAAAGTAATTTTTTTATTAAGTTTGAAATATAAAATGCCTCAAATTTTGTAAAATATATATAGCAATGTCACTTATTGCTTAAAATGCAAAATTAAAAAATATTGATTGTAAAAACTTCGAATATTAGGTTTTACAGTTACAAAATAGAAATTTGAAAATGTGATAATTATAAATAGTGTACGTAATTTTAACAAATTGATTACATTTGATACATTACATCAAGTAAATAATCATTTTGGTATAAAATACAATACTTCTATCAATTATATTTTACTATACCATAACACCTTGTTAACTTTATTTACGTGTATTCGTTAATTTATTTATTTGAAAAATTGCATGTATATTTATTATATAGAATTATGAATTTAAAAAATTATATGCAGTTTTATGCAATATATGAATACATTGAATGTATTCATATAACATTTAACATATGAAATACTCGCAAATATATTGCAGTATTAAAAAATTACTTAATGCATTAAGTAGGTCTAAATTGCTTAAACTAACAATATTTTTAAAAAAATTAAGATGTCACTATAGTGCAATAAGTTAATTTAATTACTTATTTACATACATTCATCATAGAATGTTCAATACTGTAGGTATTACTAAGAGGATTTGAACAAAATGCTAACATTTCTAGATCATTACTGCAATGGTAGACTATATAAATCTACATATCTTGAAATTAAAAATAATGAGTAATCAAGCATATAAACCAAGGCAGTTGATATCTACTTGAGCATTTAACTTGCTATACATAAAATATATACATAACATAAACATAAAATTTGTACGAAAGTATGCATGAATAATTAAGCTAAGCAATTAACATATTCTATTCTATTAAAGTGAGGCACTATTTAATACATTTTTAATACACATGTAATTTAAGTTTTCAAATACTGAACATTTAAAATTAGTGGTGGCTTTTATAAAACAATTAAACTTTTAATCATATAATGATTAATGTAAAACAGTAAATAATTATGTATTATTTTATAAAATCATCTTGATTTGTGTTCTTGCTCTCTTATTTTGATTACCATATACAAGTTTAAATATAAAATGTTACTGAATCTCATCTCTAGTGCATATTGTACAATGTTTACTTATTATTGATTTAAATAAATTTACTAATATCGCTCAATGGTACTTATATTTTATAGTCTACATAAATGTTTATAGACCATATATTATGATACTGTTTTTTATATTCATGTGATATATGTCTAAACAGATATTAATTACTTTTGTTTTTATTTAAGAACATTTCTATAATAAATTCTTTATAATATTCTTTTTTACTTGGTATATAATGACCACCTTCATGTATTATATTTGTTTTATTTATAAACATTTCACAAATTTCTTTTGCCATTTCTGTGAAAAAAGAAAACATATAATAATAATAATAATAATAATAATAATAACAATAACAATAATAATAATAATTTATTTTAGTAATCTATTAAAAAATGTTTTACCTGTTGGTATAACTTGATCAGTTTTTCCATAGATATGTAAAGAGGGTATGTTTATTTTTCCATTATAATATGCTGCATGAGGTGTACATAATGATTTAAATCCTGATATAATAATTGCAAAATCAAACTTAATTTGCAATACTACAAAATGATTAATTATTTTTAATCCATATCCCATTTTATAATTATTTTGATATCAGATATAAACTTACAATTCTTTTCGTACATAAAACAAAGTAGAGTAGCAAATGCTGCACCTTGTGAAAAGCCTAGAATGCCATCAAAAGGACCAGATTCTTGAAATGCTTTTTCTATTACAGCCACACTATCTTCAAAACCTACAGCTAAATTACTTGGAACAGTTGCTTTAAATATATAATCTTCTGTATTAAACCACCATCCGTATGCTATAATATTCAAAACATTTTGTAATGTTAAACCATTTAAAACATTAAACTATAATTATTACACTAATTATAAACATATAAACTTCAATCTTTAATTTAATTTATAAAATTCATAAAAGACAATACCTTCTTCTTCTACATCAATATTAAAATTATTTTTCATTGAAACTTTATGCGGAGCTCTTAAAAATATAAGATCAACCTCTTTTTTAAATCCTTTTCTTATAGAACCTAATTTTGATTTAAAAATAACATCTGATTGAGCATATCCATGAATTGCAAGTATCTAAAGTATGTAAATATATGTTAAAAAATATATATATATATATAATATTAAAAAATATCAATTTCTTACCCGCAATTTATTTGTTGGATTACTCATAATGGTACTAATAGTTTATTGAAAGTATCAAATATGTATATATTATATAATCTTTAAATATCTCCTACTAAACTGAAAAGGTTATAAAAAATGATTCTCTAGCATGTTAATGTAATTAACGATTATAAGCAATTTAATTTTTTTTTTTAATAAAATAATCATAAACTATATAGTTTTCTAGATGAATTTATTTACATAAACGATAGAAAACAATAAATGTAAGAGGTTAAGCAATACTCAACTGTTAAAAATAGGTTAAGTTCAATCTGAATTGCATGCAATGAGAAATGAGAATGACTATACAAGAAATATTAATTTTATCGAAAATTTATGAACTTTTAATTAATTTATTTCAAATCTGATTTTAAAGCTCTCTTAATCTAAATCAGATTACAATATAAATTGAAAACAATTTATTGATATTGAGAAAATATAACATAAATAAAACATGATAAGTAATAAAGATTCTATATTTCTTCTATATTTCTTTTAAATATAAATTTTAATAATATTTTTAAATAGTTTTTTATTATGAAAATAATGAAATGAATATTAAATATTCATTCTCTTGGAAATAATTGTGTCAATATTAAAAAATACTTCTTTAAATAAAAGTATTATCCTTAAAAATAACGTAGGTACATAATTTACAATGTTATCCTATCCTAATGAATTATTTAGGTATGAATGTTTAAAGATCACTAAGATCCACTGCTTCAACTTGTGCACTAATATTTTCATCATTTTGACCATTTTCTTCAGTTTCTTCTTCAGTTATTCTAGCAAAATCCAGTTTTGCCCATGACCCGGGTTCTGCTTTCTTTAATTTAATTTCTACTTTAGTAGGAAGCATATTAACACTGCTTTGGGTAATATCAACAATCTATAAAAATGGAATTTTGTACAAATTAATATTTAATATTTGATAATATATTAATAATTAGTATTATATAAGAATACATACTCCTCTTAATTCTAAATCAAGATTATATCTAGAATTTTCCTCTATAAAAAGCAAATCCACAGTTAATCTTATAGGATTCAATTTAATAGATGATTGATCTGGTTGGTATTTCTTTGCATAGATTGAAACTACAACAAACGATCCTGTTTGATGCCAATCCATTCTGCATTTAACTCTTTTGCCAGTCTGGAAGACAATAAATTAATTTTTTACATGGCAAACTTATTACAATTATTAAGTAAATTAAATTGTAAATAAAATTGTAAATAAAAAATTATCAAGATAATAAGATATGTACATACCTTAGAAATCCATATATGTTTTCCTTGTGTACATCCTGGTTGCTCCAAGAATATAGAGAAGTCTGTAGTTTTCTTTTGACAACAAGACCAATATTTCATTCCTTCATGGAAGATAGGAGTACCAGGATGATGATTACATATTTCATCATCAGATGCAGAACCATTATATATAGCTTTACATGAATTATTCTTACAGCTTTGTCCAATTTGTACTTTACTTTCACATATATTTTCTGATATATTACAAGTTAATCCTTTAATTTGTTCTAATAAAGTAGGTGACACATTTGGTATTAAAACAACTTGTAGAGTTTCAAAAGAAGGCCTTTGTAAAGCAGGTTTATTATTAAGAGGTTGAGTAATCATTTGAATCACTTCATTTGATTTTGATTTATCAACAACAGGTTTTTCTGGCTCTGCTGGTTTGATATTTGAATGACATGATTTTGCACAGCCCTTAATATTTAAAAATTCTGTAAAATCTGTGCATTTTTTATTACAACAAGACCAACCTTTATAAGCATCGTGAAATACCGGATATCCAGGATGATAAATACAATCGCCTAAAAAGATAATATTTTTAACTAACAATGAAATAAACAATTAAGGCCTTGAATTTACATTTCTAAATTTTTTAATGCAACTTCTATGTAATGTAATAAATAATGTCTTCAATATAACAACCTTCCTTATTATTATTCGGATCAAATTTCTTTCCACAGCCACGATTATAGCAATGCAATAAATTTTCTTCCTGCGACATTTCTAACTTTATTCTATTTTAATTTTATTGCACACGTTGTATACAATTACAAATACGTTGATACGTAAACTTGAACCAACGTTTGCGAGTGACTAGTACACACTGAGTCAATGTCGCGCTGACATCTTTTTGTTTCTAGGATCTCTGCAGTACCAAAAAACTTCTAGCATGTTCTAGAGAACATGGTTCAAAATATCAAAGTATCCGCAGAAAAAATTCGCATTGACTATAATGCTTATCACTTATCATCAAAAATATAACAAGACAGATTCACTGATATTTATAAGAATTATTATTTATAAGAATTTATAAAAACTATTTTCAAGGTTTTAGCAAATTAAAAAATAATTTCTGTCAAATATTATATATAGTAAGTATAAACTTCATTTTATAGTAAATATTTTATTAAAAATGTAATAAACATCCAAAATGTAATAAAATTGATTAATTAAATCTAAACATTGACTTTTCTTTATACGCATTGTGTTATAGTTATTATTTATTTTTATCAATTATAAAAGATACGAACCTTATTAAAATTAATTTATTGATGCTTATTTAAATTAATTTATTGATGAATCCTCTTTATATAATCAAAGAATATTTTCTTTATATATTTGAAATTTATCTAGTTCCAATTGATCACCATTGAGCGAATACATTTTGATATCGCGTAACAATTCTCTATATTCTATACTTTAAGAAAAGCTGTTTACATTGAATGTTGAGGTTGGAGAATGTAATGCAAATAATGCAACTAATACAACCTAACTAATGATAAAAAAAATGCTTTCACAATGAATCGTCATCTTTAAAGTATTATGTCTAATCAATAAAATTTTAATATGTGAAATTTTTAATATGTGATAATTTTAACAAATATGGAATTTCAAAATATATTTATAATATATTATACCTTATTTACTGTACAAAACACTTGTAAGTTTTCGTATTATTCATTGAAAATTTATATTTAGTATTTTATATAAATTATATTAATATTATTTTATAAGAATTTATATTACATTAAAGCATTAAAACATATTCAGCTTTCAACTCATTTAGTATAATTTTCAAATTATAAAGTATTTTTTCAGATGGTCTTCATAGAAATCTGAAATATTATGAAACTCTCCATATATCTCATTTTCAACATAATATTGTAAAACGTGGTATCCAGCATAGTTATCATCCTTATAATAAAATAAATGAATTAGAGTTTTATTCCCATGGAAGATATTTTCGATTAATTTTAACACCAAGAAGAGAAGTTATTCATTCCAAATTCAAAGCATATGAAGTAAATGGTAATGGAGAACAAAAGACTATACATTTAGGTAAAATAATATTTATATCTAATATCTAATGAAAAAATATATTTTTCTAAATGATCAATAATTTATTTTATTCAAGATCATGAAAGTTTTTATCATGGACGAGTATTTGGTGAAATTGACTCTCATGCACAAATGCATATTGATAATGGTATTCTTACTGGTAGTATTACTATTTCTGATGAAACATTTCACATTGAGGTATATCTGTATTTGTAATGTAGAATGCCTTTCAATATAAATAATAGAAAATTATAATTTGGTTTTGTTATCTATCATAGCCATCTTGGAGACATCTTCCTCATTTAGGAAATGAAACAATGATTATTTATAAATCATCAGATGTTAAATTAAGTTGGGAACATTTTGAACATGGGGAGGGGCATACCCATGGTGCTCCCAAAACTTGTGGATATGTAAAAGAAGAATTAGGTCAATTTATTGTCTTAAATGAGAAATTATATTAAAAAGTATTATATTTTTATATAAAATTTATATTGTAGACATTCCAGTAAATAATAGGGAGGAGAAAGAGGACGAAGAAAAATCTGATTTTAAATTAAATAAACATTCCAGGACAAAGAGACAAACAGAAACTTATGAATATACTCCAACAAAAACAAGATGTCCATTATTATTAGTTGCTGACTATCGCTTCTATCAAGAGATGGGTGCTAGCAGTACAAAAACCACAATTAATTATTTAGTAAATAATTACATTACTTGGTATAAATATCAGTAGATTTGTTTTAGATAATAATTCATGATTTTTTAGATAAGTTTAATTGATAGAGTACATAAAATTTACAATGATACTTTATGGCAAGAACGACAAGAACAAGATGGGTTTAAAGGAATGGGTTTTGTTATTAAAAAAATCGTAGTTCACAGTGAACCTACTCGTGTAAGAGGTGGTGAAACACACTATAACATGGTCAGAGAAAAGTGGGATGTTCGTACATTGCTTGAGGTAAAACCATTTTCAATTTTGCCAAATACTAAAATTTTAATTTATTAATTAATTTATATAAATTGTACTTAGGTTTTTAGTCGAGAATATAGTCACAAAGACTTTTGCTTAGCTCATTTATTTACTGATCTTAAATTCGAAGGTGGTATATTAGGATTGGCATATGTTGGATCACCTCGTAGAAACTCAGTAGGTGGAATTTGTACACCAGGTATATAAATGGAATTTTTAATCTATTCACAAATAAATGAATAATTTTATTAAATGTTTTATTTTAAATGTTCTAGAATACTTTAAAAATGGTTACACATTATACCTCAATTCAGGTCTAAGTTCTAGTAGGAATCATTATGGACAAAGAGTTATCACAAGAGAAGCAGATTTAGTTACTGCACACGAATTTGGACACAATTGGGGTTCTGAACATGATCCAGATATAACAGTAATTTTTTGAATTTTTATTTGATTTTAAAAAATCAATTTATTAGAAGTAGTGTAATTCTCGCATATTAAATAAGGCATTTTTTAATAGGAATGCAGTCCAAGTGCTAGTCAAGGAGGTTCATACTTAATGTACACATATAGTGTTAGTGGATATGATGTGAATAACAAGGTAAATTTAATTAATATAAAAAGAAATGATATTAAGAAAATACTTATTTTTATTACTTATAAAAAATGATGCTGAGAAAATACTTATTATTTATGGGCTAGCGTTTTTCACCATGTAGTTTAAGATCCATTAGAAAAGTATTACAAGCAAAATCAGGCCGCTGCTTTTCTGAACCAGAAGAATCGTTTTGTGGTAATTTACGAGTCGAAGGAGATGAAGAATGTGATGCAGGATTACTTGGTACAGAAGACAATGATGCTTGCTGTGATAAAAACTGTAAACTTCGTAGAAATCAGGGAGCAGTTTGCAGGTAATTATCTATTGTTATATAAATTTCTAATCTATTTTTTTCAAATTACGTATCTTTCATAATATTTAATATTATATATTTTTTCAGTGATAAAAATTCACCCTGTTGTCAAGGTTGTGCATTTATGCCATTAGGTGTAAAATGTCGCGATGCACAGTATGCTACATGCGAACAAGAATCACGCTGTACAGGAGCATCTAGTGAATGTCCTAGATCTCCACCAATGAAGGATGGTACAGGTTGTCTTGAAAGAGGTCAATGCAGACTCGGAAAATGTGTACCATATTGTGAGACACAGGGTTTGCAGAGTTGCATGTGTGATACAAGTATGGTTTTTATATACAATTACGGACAATAAGCTAAAAGATAATATGTATCATTAATATCATATTTTTATTTATAGTTGGAGATGCATGTAAAAGATGCTGTCGAATGAGTTTGAATGAAACATGTTTCCCCATAGATCCTCAAGATATTTTACCTGATGGAACACCATGTATTCAAGGCTTTTGTAACAAGGTAAAATTGAAAAAGATGTTAATCATTCAAAAGAATTTGAACTATTGTAGAATCTATATTATAGAATATTTCCAGGGTGTTTGTGAAAAAACAATTCAAGATGTAGTAGAACGATTTTGGGATATTATTGAGGATATAAATATTAATAAAGTTATGCGATTTTTAAAAGATAATATAGTAGGTGCTGTTATAATTATTACTGCCATTGTATGGATTCCCACTAGCTGCGTCATTAGTTACATCGATCATAGACGAATTAAAGAAAGCGAAAAGAAATGGCGTTGGAAGCATACAGATGAACTTATTCATCCAGATGAACAAAGACAAGTTATTTATATTGGTGGACAACGGCAAAAAATACCGCAGATTACGCAACAATCATAAATGTTTAATCTATATTGTGGATGCGGAAATGTCACGCATAAGGAAATTTCTAGTCACGAGTGTTTTGAATTTTTATATTTCATATGACTTTCATTTGTTATGTAAATAAAGAATGTTTTTAATATATGTTTTTAATATAAATGATATCAGAAATAAATATAATAATAATATTTATAATTAAATAAAATTTCTATCTACTTAATGGTATGTACATCTAAGAGAATAACTTAAAATAAAAGAACATATACTTATGTAATTTTGTAATTATAATTACATACATATAAAATCTCAATTAGATTTTATTTATATATTGTAAAAGATACCAAAATAAATACTAAAATTTTAAATCAATCTGAATTCCGAAAATAAAAGAGTATAATTTATTCAAGTTTTCAAGTTTTGAATGTTATATTAACTTTTCACAAAAGCATGTATGTACTACAAATTGTAGCGCTAACCTCTAAAATTTTACGTGTAATTTTGGCAACGTGCTTGCTGTAGTATATGATATCTTGAATCTAATAATTGCATTAACGTATCAGCCGGTACCAAATAATTTGTGAAGTAGTTATTGAATTTTCAGAAAAATGATAGAAAAACTTCCAGAAACAATTAATTTTCCAAAAGAAGAGGAAATTATTCTAGAACTGTGGAAAAAGCACGATACATTTCAAAATTCTCTAAAGTTGTCGAGAGGAAAACCAAAATATTCATTTTACGATGGTCCACCATTTGCTACGGGATTACCGCATTATGGACACATACTTGCAGGAACAATAAAAGACATTGTAACAAGGTATGCTTATCAATCTGGGTACCATGTGGAAAGAAGATTCGGCTGGGATACCCATGGTTTACCTGTCGAATTCGAAGTAGATAAGACATTGAATATAAAAGGTCCTGATGATGTTGCTAAAATGGGAATAGCAAACTATAATAAAGAATGTCGAAACATTGTAATGAAATATGCAACAGAATGGGAAACTATCGTAGGTAGAATCGGAAGATGGATAGATTTCAAGAACGATTACAAAACATTATATCCTTGGTATATGGAATCTATTTGGTGGATCTTTAAAGAATTATACAATAAAGGTCTCGTATACCAAGGTGTTAAAGTAATGCCTTTCTCTACGGGTTGTAACACACCTTTATCTAACTTTGAATCAGGACAAAATTATAAAGATGTTGTCGATCCTTCTGTAGTTGTATCATTTCCTTTAGTGGATGAACCAGGTGTTTCTATTCTTGCCTGGACTACTACTCCTTGGACTCTACCTAGTAATCTGGCACTATGTTGTAATCCTACCTTTGAATATGTCGAAGTTAAAGATCAATCATCTGGTAATGTGTATATTATATTAGAGTCAAGTTTAGATCTTATTTATAAATCTAAAGATTCCTATACTATACAAGGTAAAAGAAAAGGATGTGATTTAAAAGGAAAAATATACAAGCCTCCTTTTCCATATTTTCAGTATCTAAGAGAAAAAGGTGCTTTCGTAGTATTAAATGATACCTACGTTACAGCAGAAACTGGAACAGGTATTGTTCATCAAGCACCATATTTTGGAGAAGACGATTACCGGTGTTGTTTAGAAGCTGGTATTATAACAAGAGATCAAGAAATCATATGTCCAATTGATAGTTGTGGGCGTTTTGTAGAACCTGTACATGATTTTGTTGGAAAATATGTAAAAGATGCTGATAAGGATATCATTAAGTATCTCCAGGCAAATAAAAGATTAATTCATAGCAGTCTTACTAAACATAGTTATCCGTATTGTTGGAGATCTGATACACCATTAATATATAAAGCTGTACCCTCATGGTTTATTAGAGTAGAAGCTATAAAAGATAAACTTATTACAGCAAATAGTGATACTTATTGGGTACCAGATTATATTAAGGATAAACGTTTTGGTAATTGGTTAAGAGATGCTCGTGATTGGGCTATTAGTAGAAATCGTTATTGGGGTAATCCAATTCCTTTATGGATTTCAGAAGACGGACAAGAAATTGTATGTGTAGGGAGTATAGCAGAATTGGAAGACTTGACTGGTATAAAAATAACAGATATTCATAGAGAAAGTATAGATCATTTAACTATATTGTCAAAACGACCAAACTGCTCGGCTTTACGACGAGTACCAGAAGTTTTTGACTGTTGGTTTGAATCTGGATCAATGCCATATGCACAAATGCATTATCCCTTTGAACATCGAAAAGAATTTGAAGAGAATTTCCCAGCTGATTTTATTGGAGAAGGTATTGATCAAACTCGTGGATGGTTTTATACTTTGTTAGTTATATCAACAGCTCTTTTTGGGAAAGCCCCATTTAAAAATCTAGTAGCTAATGGTTTAATACTTGCATCTGATGGACAAAAAATGTCTAAACGTAAAAAGAATTATCCAGATCCTGTGGAAATTATTAATAAGTATGGAGCAGATGCCCTTCGTTTGTACTTAATTAATTCTCCTGTTGTAAGAGCAGAAAATCTGCGTTTCAAGGAAGAGGGAGTTAGGGATGTTATAAAAGATGTATTTTTGCCTTGGTACAATGCATTTAGATTCTTAATGCAAAATATTGAAAGATTTGAAAGAGAAGAGAAAATTAATTTTGTATATGATGAGTCTAAAAATGTCTGTTCTAATAATATAATGGATAGATGGATTTTATCTTTTACACAGACATTATTACAATTTTTTAAACGAGAAATGCATGCTTATAAGTTATATACTGTAGTACCTCACTTGATAAAATATATAGATAATCTTACTAATTGGTATGTAAGAATGAACAGAAAACGTATAAAGGGAGATGGTGGTGCAACTGATTGTCAAGAAGCTTTGACAACTTTATTTTCTGTTCTTTATATAATGGTTCGCGTGAATGCACCATTTACACCATTTTTAACAGAATTTATGTTTCAACGTTTAGTTAAATTACTTCGATCATCCAACATTAACATGGATAGTGTTCACTATCAAATGATACCAGAATCTAATTTAGAATTAATAGATGAAAAGATCGAAAAAGCTGTATCTTATATGCAAACTGTAATTGAATTGGGACGTGTTGTCAGGGATAGGAAAACAATTCCTGTTAAATATCCACTGCCAGGAATTGTAGTAATTCATCAAGATGCTGAAGTATTGAAAGAAATAGAATCTTTGAAATCGTATATTCTAGAAGAACTTAATGTGAAAGAATTAACTATTACTACAGACAAAGAAAAGTATGGTGTTAAATTGAGAGCAGAACCAGATCATAAAATACTTGGAGCTCGTCTTAAAGGAGAATTTAAATCTGTTACTCAAGCTATTAAAGAACTTTCCGATGAAGAATTACAGGTGTTTGTTGCAAAAAAGGAAATTAATGTTCAAGGTCATAAATTAGAAGAACAAGATTTACGGCTAATGTTTAGCTTCACAGGCCCAGCAGCTGAACAATTATCAAAACAATATGAAGCCCATAGTGAAGGAAATGTTTTAATTTTGCTAGATGTTACACCTGATGAAAGCATGTACAATGAAGGAGTAGCAAGAGAAATAATCAATAGAGTTCAAAAACTTAGAAAGAAAGCTCAATTAGTCCCATCAGATGAAGCCATTGCATATTATGAAATACAAGATCAAAATAGTAATTTAGCAAAAGTTATTGTTAGTCATAAAGATTTCATAGAAAATGCAACTAAAACTCCACAAGAAAATATATCAAAAATGCCCAAAAATGCAAATGTAATTATAGAAGAAATGCAAAAAATTAAAGGCATTGATATGAAACTTATTTTAGTAAAAACTAAAATGGATGAAATTAAAAATGACGAAATAATCGTAGAACCTTTTGTAAAATACGTAAATATTGAACTTATAGGCATGAAGCCAAGGTTTGGAACAACCAGCTATATTGGAACTGTACTGTTAGAAACTCCTAATTTACTAGTTCCTGTTTCTTACAAACAATTAAAACACGAAATTGAATTAGTATTTGGTATTTATGGTTGCGCTTATAATTTACTCATAAACAATAAACCAATATCAGAAGAAATAAATATTTTATCATTACATAAACAAACAATAAAAGTAACAAAAATAGGTTTGACTACAACTCAAACAACTACAGTATTAAAACAACCAGCTTGTAAATTTATTAATATTAATAGCACCTTAGGAAAAGGTACTATTCTCTTAGAAAATCCAAAAGGAAACTTTTATTTAAATAACATAATGTTAAAAGAACAATTAAATATTTTCTTCAATAAATTAAATACTTTTGAACCTATACCTAAGGTGCTAAATAATTTATATGGTAAGACACTGCAATTAAGATAACTTTTACTTAAAAATGATTTTTCATTGATTATTTATTTTTTATTTACATACATTTTTAAAATTTTTCTCAAATTTTAATAATTTTATTTAAATTTAAATTAAAACATATTATGTATTTAAATATTGATTTTGGATTGATGATAATTTTATTCATACATTATATTTATTTATTTTATATAAGACTTTATGAATTCCTCAGTTTTTGTGAAGAACAGTATGTAATTGCAACAGTTTTATAATTAAAAAATAAACGATTATATTATAAACTATATAATATACAAATGTATCTTTTTTTATTGAATTCACTTTTAAATATTGTTAAATTCGGATGAAGAATAAATTTTTAGTTATATAAAATCAATTAGTAAACTATAAAATATGCTAATATAAAAAAAACATCAAATAAATAACTATTTATTTCACATTCAATAAAAATTGTGAGACAGTACTACATAAATTGTTTTTTTTATAGACTACTATAGTACAGTGTATTATAGAAGTAACAATAAATCACTGTCTTTAACGATTATTATTTATCAGAAAAAATAACAAATTTCCTTTCCTGGAAATATGAAGTATAATATCTTCTAATAATTATGATTGCTTAATACATTATATGTATGTACACACTGTTGATTTTTATTTTTCCTTAACAGTTCATATAAAGAATTTGCTTGAAGTTAAGACTTGGTGCTTAAAAAACATTTTCATTATAGGTAATTTTCATTCTAATGTTAGAAACTTTGGAAGATTATAAAAGTATAATGATTTTGTTCTAGTAACTATAATTTATAATAATTGCACAACATATTCAAGTTTAAGTCACACATAGATAATGTAAATCCCAAAGTCAATAAAGAAATTATAAATATACAAGAAATTTTTTGTTAAAAATAATATAGCGCCATTGCAATTATCGTTTATAATATTTATTATAATTCAATAGTTGAATATCAAAAATTAATATATTTAAATAAACAAGTATTTGCAAATTAGTAAAATACTAATCATTCAAATTTATAAATTTTATATTATGTATATTTCTGTTTATAATTTAATATTTTATGTAAGCCTAAAGAAATTTGCTTATTAAATATATAAATAAAGATTTTGAACTTAATGCACAAAAATTGATTTAAAATTTGAAATGCAACAATATTATCTAAGTATACGTCACCTCTTATTTGTTTATTATATAAAAGAATTGAATTCTTTTATATGTTGATAAAAATTACAATAACTTCATATTCTTCTTTATGTCAACAACCAATGTGTTTAAATAATGTTACATTAAAAACACATATTTATCTTTATAAAATCATGTTCCAAAAATAATGTCTAAATTTTTATTTTTTGTAAATTCACGCGATATTTTTGTTGTCTTGATTAAGAAAGAAATTACTAACTAATGACATAATATTAAAGCTACTGACATTGCGAAAATTGCAGTGAGCGCATACAACGCGAGCGTAGTACTTGCGGTAAAAAATTGAGCATAATGGTATCGAGAGTACCAAGCGAAAGCTAACATGACAGTTAAAATAATCACTAATGGTCTACTCAAATCCCATTCGTTATGTACTGAACTAATTCCTGTGCTAACAGGAATATCAGAAAATGATTGAGGATTAAAATAAATCGGCGACGAATTATCTAATGTTGATGTTGATGTCTGAGATGGATTTGGTCGTGGTTGATGAACCAAACAATGAACTACACAATTGTTATAGAGACCACATTTCTCCAATGTTTGACTATCAGGCTGCAGTACTCGACCATTAAAAACTAAACGTACTAATTTTTGTGCATCAAGCTCCGTTTGAAAATGCCTCCTGAAAAATATAAAAGATTACATACATATATTCCATTTGTAAATACTTATTGAACATAGAAAGTTTGTTAAATAACAATAACCTTTTAAAATCTCCAAGTAATTCTTTCAAGCTACCAGTAACCATTTTTTGATCATCATTTATAAACTTAAGTTTTATGCTAATTTCATTAACATCAATTTCTGAAAGATTTTCAGTTTTATGTTCTATAGGTTCATTACATGTTGATGTAGATATAGTTGTCTCTTTTGGAGGGTTTATCTTGGTTTGCTTTTGCAACTTTGTTGCACTATCATTATTAAATGAATCCATAGCTTCAATAAGTACTTCTTCTGTAGCTGTTGCTTCAGATGTTCTATGTGTGTCAGAAGAAATTTCTTCATTTGTATCTAATGTAACAAACAATAAATAATTTTAACGTTCCTATTATGTTCTTAAAAATATTTTTAAATAGGGCATATATATCACCTGCAATAGAAGGTTCAGGACAACTTTGTAAATTGCCATTATTATCATCTGTGATCGGTTCTATTGTTTCTTCTTCTGTAATCTCCAAATTTGGAGGTCGTGTAAATGAACTTGCATTTTGATGATTAGCTCTGAGTTCAGCAAGACGTGTGCGTGTTCGATGTATTACAAGTACTGTGCGTATTAATGGTTGATCTGTAATACTTGTAGAATACCAAGCAAGCCATCCTACTAATAGCACAACCACAACAATAAAAAAATCTGTCACTTCATCTCCAACACCTTCGATCAGTGTCATTTCTATGATCTAAAATTAACCTGTACAAATAAATATAAATAGTGATAAAAATATTAATGTCATCGCAAAAGATGAGAAGACTAAATAATCATGAATTATTTATAATTATTAATAATTCGTCAGATATATTTATATCTGTTACATGGTCATGTTTGCAATTATGCAAATACATATATGTATTTCTAATTAAGAATAATTAGGATTAAACTGTTCAATTTTTATATAAAATAACGATAATATTATTTCGTTAAAAATCTCTATGCATATACTTTTAATAAACAAAAAAAGAAAATAACCCTGATTTCTCGGTTTATTGTCTTTACGATAAAATCGATAGTATTCTTTTCGCGCAAGTTAACTGACGGGAATAAAATTTTAAAATAGGACAAATAACACCTTGAGCAGTTACAACATATTTGTATTACTTTTTTAATATTTTCTAGTTTTCAAAAGAATGTTACTATATTATATACGTCTCAAGGAAATTTGAACACAGATGATAATTTCATATGCTTTACTTTATACTGTGACGTAAAATATTTGTTGTATAGTATAATTCTCTGCTGTTTTTCTTTTTTGTAATTATTTATTGTTACCTCAATTTATATGGATTAGACACAACAGAACAAAATTAAAGCTTCACCAAACCACTTATGAAAATCTCATCTACAAATATCTAAAGATGACGTAGATAATGTATGACAACCAGCGACATACGTGATCTAGTTCATAATTAATGAAGACACGCGTTTAGGGGCGCGAATTGTTCTAATAATTTCAAAATAATTTATGAACGGAACAATTCAATATTACTTTTTATACTCTTGTGTGAAAATTAAACTGTTATATGAATGCGTAATAAGATGTACCATGTCAATATCGCATAAATTTTGCATGTGTATTTAAAAACTTATTTTTAAAATTTTAGATTAAATAATTTATCTATTCTTTGCACGTTCTTATCATAAATCAAAATTATATCATTATACTATTTTTATTGAGAAAGAGAAAGAGAGAGACACACACACACAAATATTCATTGCGTCATTAAAGAGAAAAATAAAATTTATGATAAGAAATTTAACAATTCAGACAGTTTAGTTTCTAAACAAATAGAAGAGCACATTACATCTAATGAATAAAAATCACGATAAACTTAAAAACCTGCTGTTTTTAAATTTGTGATATTCTTGTGACTAAAGAACTTTAGAACCAGAATGGCATACTATATACCGCAAAGATATCATATGTCGTAATATTAGATACGTGTAATATCTTAGATATAAGTATGTAGTATTCAGTTCGATTTCAGTCACACGTCAAAATGGCTGAGCTAATTGCAATACCGTTGAAGAAACCGTCTGATGTTGATGTGATTAAACCACTTACAAATGTTATTAAATCAACGTACAGCAACGCAAGTAATCAAAAAGATTACACGGAAGCAATCGCGGATTTCAGTAAACTGAGGAACAATGCTTTGTGGCGAGCTTTTGAGAAATACGAAAGTTCCTTGGAGGTTATATACAGGTATGACTCATCCCTAATTATTATTTTAATTTTAATTATGACATTATATTAAGAAGTGCTATCGTACTATTGTAATCTACTTTAAAATTGTAAAGTGAAATATTTCAACAAAAGAAACATTTCATTTTTTGAAAATGACTCAGGATTAGAGATAAATAGCATTTTATTAAGTTTATTTTTGAGGTAATTTCAATAGATTGCTAAAAGATACGATTGTTTATAACATAATGAAGTAACATTATTAATAACTGATAAAAATTTAGTAATTCCAGATAGCGATCTTTTTAAAACAAGAGTATTTTTTCTTTCTTTTTTACTAGTTACTATGATCAGTTATATGCACTGGAAGGCAAAATACCTGCACATGAGTTACAAATTCCATTTAAGTGGAAAGATGCATTTGATCGTACCATATTTGGTGGAAAACTCAGTTTGAGTAAGATATTTTAAACATATTTTTTTTATTATTCACACAGTAGATAATATAGATTATTCATTGATTCTCGATTGATTATGAATAGGTACAAAGATAAGATAAACCTATCATTGATTATATGAATATTTTGAATTATATTTTTGATAGTATTCCCTTAATGGTATTATTTGAAATAATATATTACTTCAATGATATGATTTAAAATATGATTTAAAATAATATTTAATTTTTCAGCAATTAGTACATTAGCATATGAAAAAGTATGTGTGTTATTTAATATTGCTGCTTTGCAAAGTTCAGTTGCAGCAGCACAATCTTTAGATAGCGATGAAGGATTGAAACTGGCTGCAAAGTTATTTCAAGTAAATATTCTGATTAATTTTATTAATTAAATATGATGACAAAATTAAAAAGTTAGATAAATATCTGATCTGGTAAAAAATTAAAAAAAATTATTTAACTATTACATAAATTTTAGCAATCTGCTGGTATCTTTAATTATCTCAAATCAAATGTTATGATGGCTATTCAACAAGAACCAACACCAGATATCAGTCCAGAAACATTAGGAGCACTATCTGCATTAATGCTTGCTCAGGCTCAAGAAATATTTGTATATAAGGCAATTCATGATACTATGAAAGATGGGATTATTGCTAAACTAGCTGCACAGGCAGAAGAACTATATGCTGATGCATTAAAATTATTTCAAAAGGAGATTTTTAGGGCATTTTGGGATAAGGAATGGGTTCCTTTGGTATGAATTTATAATTTTATTTATATATGAAATTTATATGAAACATATATTAAATAATTGTTCATAACATGATAATAATAGATTGCAGGAAAGCAAGCTGGATATCGGGCAATGACTGAATTTTATCAGTCATTAGTATGCAAAAATAACAAATTAATTGGAGAAGAAATTGCCAGATTAGAGGTAAGTCTTAAAAGTTGAAAATATGTTAAATATATAAATATGATAATAAGTTAAAATTAATTAATAATAAATATTTGAAATAAATATTTTTAGCATGCTGTAGAATTATTTAAAGCTGCTCAACAACGTTCAAATAAATCTCATTTATTCCAAGATTATGCTAACAGAGCTCAAAGAAATCTAACAGAAGTAAAAAAAGATAATAACTTCATTTATCATGAAAGAATACCTGATATAAAGTCTTTGGAACCAGTTGGAAAAGCTAGTGTTGCAAAATTAATACCAATGCCTGAAGTTTTCAGCTCCAACTTTAAAGGTATATTATATATAATAACGAATTTAAAGCAAATTGCATTTTATACACATTTCATGTTTTTAGATCTTTTTGCTGATTTATTACCTGTTAGTGTGCATCAAGCGTTATCATCTTATGAAGTTCGGCGTAATGAATTGGTTAACTCAGAAATATCCAAATTACGTGAAATGACACAAATTCTAAATGGGTACGATGATTATGTGTATAAATTTAGTTAAATACTGAACTTTTATTTGATGTCTAATAATTATGTTTTTAGTGTATTGGCAAGTTTAAATTTACCAGCTGCTATTGAAGATACAAGCGGAACTGAATTGCCTCAGTCCTTATTAGAAAAAGCTCAACATGTAAAAGATACAGGTGGAATTCAAGCTTTAGAAAATTCTATGAAAGAATTACCTGATCTGTTACAAAGAAATAAAGAACTTTTGGATGAGGTAAAGAAATAAACGATTTATGTATTATCTTCAACTTTTTGATACAACTCTTAAGTCATTACTATTTTTAGTGTGAACGAATGCTACAAGAAGAACGTCAGTCTGATGATCAATTAAGAGAACAATTTAAAGAACGTTGGACAAGAATACCTAGTAGTCGTTTAACAGAGCAGTTTACTATTACTTTGCGGAAATATCGTGAAATTATTAATAATGCTGTGTCCGCTGATAAGGTAAACATATACGAATATATGCATGAAAAATATGTAAAATATTTACATAACAATTATTTTTGAATTATTTATGCAACAGATTTTTTGAAATTATATCTTATAGGTTGTACGTGAAAAATATGAAAATCACAAGGAAGGTATGGAAATTTTAAGTTTAAGTGAAAATGATTTGATTAATACTGTACCAACTGGATCAGCAGTACAAGAGAGTCATACTGTGGCTCAACTTAGGAAGTTGATGGAAGATGTTAGTATCTTATAAAAAGTAATATTTTTTTATATCATTTTTTTTTTATTACTTATCATTCTTAATTATTTTAAGATTGAGACATTAAAAACGGAACGCGATATTATAGAAAGCGAATTGAAATGTGCCACTACTGATATGAAAGCAACATTTTTGTCAGCGCTTGCAAAAGATGGCGGAATTGATGAACCAAATTTATCAGTTGAAAGTATAGGAAAAACTTATGGACCTTTACAGAAACAAGTGAGAGATAGTATTGCTCGGCAAGAACAATTGATTGCTGAAATTCAAGTATGTATAAAGAATTTTAAAATTATATTGTAACAATTATTCTGCATATTTACAATATTTTCTATGATGCATACTAATTCTAAAGTCAAATTTAGAAGTGTCATACAGCATTTACTGCCGAGCAATCTGGTAGCGGTAGCGCAAGAGAAATGATGTTATGTAAACTAGCAAGTGCTTATGATGCATTTAAAGAATTGAAAGGCAACTTAAACGAAGGTGCTAAATTTTATAACGATTTAACACAGGTAAATATTAATCGTATTTTCATAAATCATGTTATATATTAGAATTAAAATCAATCTTTTATATTTGTACAGTTGCTGGTGGTCTTCCAAAATAAAATATCGGATTTCTGTTTCGCACGAAAAACCGAAAAAGAAGAACTATTAAAAGATTTAACGACAAATTTGAGTCATACTGGACCAACTACAACTCCTAGTATTCCATCTCATCACGGAGGTACAGACTACACTTTTATAAATATAATACTGTATGTATATATTCTCTAGATGATTAATTTTTAAAATATAAAAATGTTTAGCAACATCTGGTCAAAGTCAGTTGGAAACAGAACAAAGTGGACCATCGCAATTACCATATCCTACGCATTATCAAGGTGGAATGCCTGTGCCATACGGAGCTGGTCCCAATACACCATATCCCGCATATATGCCCCCGCCTATGCCTACAACTTATAATCCATACGCAACAATGCCTTATCCTGCACAAGGTGAACAAAAAATGTCGATTCATTCATATCATTCATGACGTTGCAGAATATATTTTATATTTGCCATTTTACTTCCAGGAAGTTATAATCCGTATCAAAGTATACCTCCTTACGGTGGATATGCAACTCTGCCACGTTATGGCGGTAATCAACATCCTCCCCAAGGACATCCGTTTTGAAAAATAAATAATATTTTACATACACTATGACTACATAATGTAGTATTTAATGGAATTTATATAAGAATGGAGAAAAGATATACATGCCATAACACATTATGGAAGTTAATACGAAATACGTTTCCAATCTGTCCAACATCGAGCAGATGTAAGAAATTACAATGTTGAAAATCAATTTTGAAGAAATTATATTCCTTAATTGTTATTATATTTCACGCAGTTGAATTTTGATGTAGAAATACGTGATGTATGTTAAGCTTTAAACGATGCTTCAGAAAAAGAAAAGATATAAATACGATGATGTTCGTGCAATTTATAAGTATATTTTGTAACATATTGTACTCGATGATTATAACGCCTACGAATCATAATTATTTCATCGTTATCGATATTTTAACTTTTTTTGTATTTGTAGACATACAGTTCTATATATCAACAGTATTTTGATGTATAATAATCGGATAATTTTATTTTTAAATTCCATATAATAATCTTTTGTAACAAATCACTGTGATCACTGATAAATTTCTTATATTTGATTTTAATAAATATGTATGATACTGTATGATGTTTATATATATTATATTTTTATTTATCTTCAATTATAAAAAAATAAATTAAGATTTTGGGATAGAGATTACTGAATATGTATCATTATTGAAAAATAGACATAATGTTCAAATTTTTTACGTAACAATAAAAAATTATATATTAATCTTGTTAATTTTTTTGCAAATTTGATTTATGCACACTAAAATATTAGCGCCGCGTAGCGATGACATAGTGGAATTTATATTCTGTCTTTTTCGAACACTATTGCCCTCCTTGTTTACCGATTATGTCTGTTCTTGTAGCATGCTGTTGCTCTCCTTGTTTACCGCGTATATATGTCTGTCCTTATCGCATGCTAGTGCTCTCCTTGTCTAATGACACTAGACAAGGAAAGCAACAATGTGCGAGAAGGACATCCTTTGATCTATTGAAAAAAAAATTCGACTTTTTACACATACATTTTTCTAGGACAAAATACACATAGAAAGAAAGCGGGGAACATAATTATGAGAAGGCATATAAAAAAGTTCGCAAATTATTCCTCTTAATTAGGTTTTTTTCGTAATTAGTGCGAACTATCACAAAATGGACATGGTGGCGCCATCTAGCGGTAACTCAGTGGTACTAATTATTTATAAAAATACTTATTCCTACATTTTACGGGTCAAATGGGGTATGAAAAGAAAGCTGAGAGGGTAATACAACCACAAAAGTTCACAATTCATTTCGCTAAATTAGGTTTTTTCGCAAATGAAAATTTCTCTGTTTTACGGGGTTGTAGCGACCGTTATATCTCCAAAATCTATAGTAACGCCATCTATATAATCATCCTGTCGAAAAGTACGATTCCTGTAAATCGACATTACAAATTGTAAATTGATAGTTTATTTATTACTATGGAAATGTTATTGCCATGATTACTTGTTTATAGAGATATATATATATAGATTCCATTTTAGAATTAGTGATTCATTCCTTAACTAACATTTGTTGAAAACACTTATCTATTTTTGCTATAAACTTCATCATTATATAATTTATTATAATTTATAAAAAGTTATTGAAGTTACAAAGTTCTTATTTATTTATTTATTTATTTATAGTATTATAATAATATCATTATAATCACTATAGGGTTGAAGGGATTGAAAATGGCGATGATAATGCGAGGATAATGTAGGAAGTGATGATGTGGGTAAGGTGAGGAAAGGTTGTGCGTTTCGTCTCAGAGTCGCTGCCTAGACTCATCAGTGGGGCT